>NW_010128148.1:0-5151 GCF_000699245.1 Pterocles gutturalis
CTGTTCACGCGCTTAAGAACTAGATTTTTATTTTTTTTTCAGCAGGTGGGTAATTAAATAAAATCATTTGATGCGAAGATTAGAACTTAATTCTTCACTCGGCAGAGAAACTCCATCAATGTGATTGGCGCTGCAACTAATTAATTAATTAGAGAGCCTGAGCTGCGGGTGCCGGAGGAGAGCCTCTGCCTTGGGCTGCGGCTGGGGCAGCGCTGCCGGTGAGGTCCCTGGGGTGGGCTGGCTGGGAGCCCACGGGGGCTCGTCTGCCTTCGGGATGCTCCCGGGGGTGGGTTTCCAGAGCAACGGGACACGCAGAGGGGTTTGGAGTTAATGGAGTTAATATTTAACTGGGAGGTGCACCGTGGAGGTGTGAATAGATCCCTAAATAGAGCAGCTCACTTTTTTTCCCTTCCATCGCAGAAAGCAAACGCATTTTTCCTTTTATTCTTGGCAAAGCAGGGAAACAGGTGGAAGATAAAAATAACTGTTTTTTGAGAACAGGCTTTGCATTAGTCATTTCCAGTCAGCCTAAGAAATGTAATTTCATCTTGTATGTGCAAAGCGAGGGGCAACGTGCCCGCCGTGGATGTGGGGTTGCCTGACAATGGCCGTTTATGACCTTTGGTAATGAGTCACAAGCTACCAAATCTCGATGAATTGTTATTATCCTCCTGTTTCCCTGCTGGTGAGCGCATCTGTGCTGTGCTGGTGGGGCTCCAGCGCAGTGAATCGTCTGCTCTTGCAGGCAAGTGGAACGTCTGCGTGTTACACAACGGCCTGTTCCAGGCGGAAATGAGTTCCTGTAAACTGCCAACAGCGGAACCGGGGGTTTAAAGTGCCTGTTGGTCACTTAGAATCACTTAGGATCCAACCAGCTTTGTTGGCTGAGTTTGTGTCAAAGAGTCTAAGCCTCCACTCAGCCTGATTTTTACTTGAACTTCTTAAAGGTCTTCAAATAAATGAATTCATTTAATGGATGGTGGAAGAGACACACAAGCAGCCATAAGCAGCACATAAAGAGCACGACACACAAAGCTATACTGAGACAGCGGTGAATATTTTTTGTTAAATTGCCTTCAGAGGAGCACGTGAGCCCTACAGTGACATCCTCATCACCCGACAGGCGGTGATGCAGCTGGATGGTGCCCAGTTGTTGCAGGAGGGTTTCCTGCTGGGGATCATAGCAGGACTCTGGAGAAAGAAATCTCCCAAAGCTCATGCTGCTGATTTCATTTTCTCCAGTGATTTTCTTTCAAGAACAGTAGGGGCTTCAAAGAAATTAACAAATGCTACTGGACTCATCTGGGGGAGATGTTGGTGTTATCCCCTGCTGCGTGGGCAGGCTCTGCCTGAGACAATCCTGTGCTGCAGGAGAGGGTGATACGATTCTCCTCATCTTGTAGCTTTTTTTTTTTTTACAAATGAGGTGCAGTGAGTTTGGGTAACTTGCCTAGAAGTCACACAGCGAGTGGGTGGCTTAACTAAATCGACAGAGCCTCCAAATCCTGGGTCTGCATCCCCTGCTGGGAGCTGCACGGCCAAGAGAACGAGGCAACGATAGGACCTGTGTCCATCCTGCATCCAGGAGTCTTGGGGGAGGCTGGGTGCTGATACATCCATGTTCTGTAAACACCGGACAGGTTCAAACCAGAGCACGCATCCTTGCGCTTGCTATTCCGCATTTTCTGCCTCGACGTCGCTCTCATCTGTGAGAGGGAAATCGCGCAGGGTTTTCTGAGCTGTGTAGCTTTTGGTTTGCATGGGGCACTCCTGGCTTAAGATTGCCTGGGTAAAGGAGAGAAGAAATCATGTTTTAGTGAAAATGGTGTTTAATTTGAATAGTTAACGGGAGCATTGACACTTTTACAGACAGCCAAACTTTTGCCCAGGGAATACAAAGTGTGAGTTAGGGAGAGGACCATAGCTCCAGGCTTTGCTGGTTTTATTGTCTGAGGTTTTTTGTCCCTTTTTTGAGGAGAGCCCAAAAGGGAAGACATAATCCCTGGCAAATTTATTCTTATCCCTCCCCCTAAATCTCCGGATGATCGATCTCCTCTCCTTTAGGGGAATGAACTCACAATCTTCTCCTCTTTAGCGGGAGGGTTGCGCAGGTACCAACAGAGAGGAGCGTAAGCGATATTGATAACTCCAATGATGATCATCAGCCAGGGGAACCCCACAGCTCGTACAATCGCACCGGCTGTGGACGGACCTGCAAATTTAAAAATTAAAACAGGCTGAGATGGCGGAGAGCACGAGGTGCCCTTCCAGTTTGGAGGGAGTCTGTGGATCTACGCTGCCTGGGCTGCACACTCAGCAGTCGCTCGCAGGGAAGGCTGGTTGGAGGAGAGGGAGCGATAAACGGGGTGAGGTATACACAGAGTGCATCATCCCACGGGTGAGGGCTCGTCCCTACCGATCGCGAAGCCCATGCAGAAGGCAACGTCCGCTATGGCGTAGACGTTGCCGTAGACGGAGGTGTGGCGAAGGTCCACGAGGTAACCCATGATGGGCATCATGGAGGAGTCCACCATTCCTGCCCGGAGGAAGAGGGACCCGATCAGCTGTCGCCGGCTCCGAGAGCAGCGTTTGAGCTGCGCTGTACAGCCCGAACACCCACAGCTTACCTATGGCAAAGCCAAGCCCACCGTTGGGGCCGATCAGCCCGTAAATATCTCTGGCCAGAGGCACCTTTGAGAGGAGAGGGGACATACTGAGCATCCACCGGCGGCCGGGCATGTAACCCCATCCCGGTGCGATTGCCCGCACTGCACCCCCTGGTCCTCCCGCAGACGGGGCCGGGAACGGTGCTACTTACGCAGAGGAGACTGACCCCCACCACAGCCATGCCGACCAGGGAGCACAGCCACCTGCAACGAGGGCACGGTTAGGAGAGGGCGGGTGGTCTCTGTGCACAGCACCACGAGCAGAATTCGCACCGAGAGCACAGGGCTGGGCTGATGCTCCACTCACCGGCCCATTTTGGTGCCCAGGATCCCGAAGAGGTTGGTGCCGATGAGGTAGGAGATGCTGGCAGGGAGGAATGCCATCCCTGGACGGGAGAGAGAGAGAAGAATTCACCTCCAGGGAAATACAGGGGATTTTCTTATTGATGGGGGGAAACTGAGGCACAGTGATTCACCCACAAGATCGGGGTGAATGATCTTGTGCTAAATGCAGAACTGGTTCTGTCCCCTGTCCCTTTCTGAGCTCGTCCTTCTCTCCTGTCATTCTTCCACCTTTCTCCCATCCCTGGACGGGAGAGAGAGAGAAGAATTCACCTCCAGGGAAATACAGGGGATTTTCTTATTGATGGGGGGAAACTGAGGCACAGTGATTCACCCACAAGATCGGGGTGAATGATCTTGTGCTAAATGCAGAACTGGTTCTGTCCCCTGTCCCTTTCTGAGCTCGTCCTTCTCTCCTGTCATTCTTCCACCTTTCTCCCCTTGCCTTCTGCTTTTCCCTTACTAAATAGAGAGGAATAAAATAACTGCTGAAGTAAAAAGCCTGGAGATTATGATGAAGTTAAAATTAAATATTTGCGCTGTTTGCTGATTAACCAGCTGTTTGTTTTTAATATACTCTCCCGACGACTATAAATAAAACCCATCAGCTCTGCTGCACTAAGACAACTTCCTTATTGAGACACACTGATTGATGGTTCATTTTCTCTCTCTAACAGCTACAGAACACGGTTAATCCTGCAGGTTTACTCCAAGCTCTTATGTTTTTTTTTTCCCCAGATGGATGGGAGTGGGCAAACTGAAGCGTACAAATCGAGAAGCCCCTTGAGTTCGTAGTGGCTGGGGAGGTGGGTGGCTGGCCGTCAAATTGTGTCTGAATCCAAACTGCTCTCAAATCTCAGGCACCTGAACATCCAGTGAATATATTTGGGAATTTCTTTGATGCCTGCTGACCTCTGGGTCCTTCTAAGTCCCCTCAAAGGTTCCCTGTGAGTTCAGGGGTGACAGGGGCAGCCCTTGGTGCATTTCTGAGCCGGTGACATTGCCGCCAGCAGCCTGGGGACGCTGCTTTACCCTCGCCCATCCTCGCTCAATCGCTTGCTCATGAGAAGCGTCGCAGGCTCTTATCGGGAGGAATGCTCCCGCCTGACCGGAGGATAACTGGATTAGGAGCTATCTCAGCCCTCCTGCTCCCAGCTGCAATTCAATTTGGGAGCTGAGTGTAGCCTGGGGCACCCCGCGGGTCATTCCCCAGCCAACTGGCTTTTATAACAATTAGTTTTTATTTCTGTAGCACACACAGGCAGTGTTATCTCCGTATCACATTTTCGAGGCAGCTGGTAATTGCACATACCATCCTGTCCTGCCCGGGACTCTCTCAATGACCTTGTTTTACTGGGAGCTGCCTCCACCAAACCCATCTGGCTGCTGCGATTTCAGCCCAGCACGACACCATTATCTGCCCAGCAGAAGATGGGATTCGACAGGCTTCCCGGGCACGCAACAGCCTTTCTTCCGTCGTTATTGCTCTTGTGGGGAGCCTGATTCTATACAATTTTTTCAATAATAGAGAAAAGCACATTGTATAGCTGCCACTAAGGACATTTCCAGCTGAAATTGGAGCAACACACAGCCTGGGATCGCTCGCTCTGCGCGGGTGAGGATTTATGTTTTCCTCTTTTTTAGAATGATGCAGCAGATTATTCAATCCATCTCGCTGTGCCAGAGCAGGACCAGTTCTGCCTAAACAATATCAAGCTGAGGAGGGAAGGCTGCAAAGCGTGGCACCCACCTAGCTGCCATTTCGGGGAGCACATGGTTTGCATCATCCAGATGGGCAGGGTGGGCTCCAGCATGGCCACCCCCATGTTGGAGAAGCAGAGGGCTCCTGGCGGGGAGAAAAGGGAGAAATGCTCCAGTTTAGCCCCTTTCTGCTGCTGGTTCAAGCAGGCACGAGGAAATGTGTGCAATCGGGAGAGGCAGGAGCACGAAGCGGGGTGCGGTGTGTGCTCACGACCCCCTTTACCTGCAGCCACCAGGATGTAGGGGTCTCGCAGGAGGGTGAACACCGGCGTGCCCTTGGTGCTCTGCGGGGTGGCAATGAGGGGTTACAGTGGCTGAGACCCCCGTGTGCGTCCCCTCCCCCCGTGCACATCCCCTCCCCTCGTGCACATCCCCACCCCTC
>NW_010128149.1:0-2431 GCF_000699245.1 Pterocles gutturalis
TGCCCCAGGGAGCATCCCCGCTGGCAGAGGGAGGACTTCTGCCAGCCGTCGCCCTTGGGTGCCCGGGGCTGGGCGTTCCCCAGGGCACCAGCACTTCCCGGAGGCGCTGCACGGCACAAGCCCTTCCCCACCTGGGGCACGGGCTTGGCGTGACATGTCCCCCCTGCTGTGGAGCCCTGGAGGTGCACTCGGCCTTCCTGGAGCACAGGGGCAGGACAGAGAGAAGGTGGGAGCTGAGCTGGCAGTGAGGGAAATGAGCTCCCTGAAATAACCCCCACCTCAAAAAAAAGGAAGACTTGGGGATCTACAGGCCTGTCACTCTCACCTCTGTGTCCTTCGAGATCATGGAGCAGATCCTCCTGGAGGTTCTGTTGAGGCACATTGAAAAATAAGGAGCTGACTGGTGACAGCTCACCTGGCTTCACCAAGGACAAATCATGCCTGACAAACAGTGGAAGGTGTCCCTTTCCATGACAGGAGGGTTGGAACTAGGTGATCTTTAAGGTCCCTTCTGAACTTCTATGACTCTGTGATTCTATGTTTGCAGGCCCCCAAATCAATTTGGTGGCCTTTGTTGGAGTCACTTGATTGTGTTGACATTGTTCTTGGAATGGAGAAAGGTCCAGCGTGGAATCCATGCGCCAGATGTTGTCTCCAGTGGGTAAGAGGGTGAGGGTCACCTTCCTGCACCTTCTCGCAACACTTTGACTA
Source organism: Pterocles gutturalis (assembly GCF_000699245.1). NCBI lineage: Eukaryota > Metazoa > Chordata > Aves > Pterocliformes > Pteroclidae > Pterocles > Pterocles gutturalis. The sequence goes on from NW_010128149.1 coordinate 712, forward strand.
GCATAGCCTTGCGGCAAGGGCACACTGTTGTCTCATATTCTGCTGAGTGTCTCCTAAAACACCATCCTTTTCTGTGGATTGGCTTCCTAGACAGCCTGCCCCCAGCCTGAGGTGGCTGTATGGGAAGAGGGTGTCAAAGGTCTTGCTGAACTCCAGGTACATGCATTCTTTGCCCTTCCCTTTGCCACAGTGCCTGTTATGTCATGACAGAGCAATGAAGTTGGCCTTTGGCTACACTAGAGCCATGTGCAGGCCAGCAAGATGTGACCTCAAATCCAATCTCCCTTCCCTCCCAGGGACAGTTGCTGGGCACTCAGACTGAGATTCCAATGCAGGACATAAAGGTGTTTGTGGGCTGAAGTTGAAAGCAGTCATGAGCTCTGGCCAATGAAGCAGTCAAGATTTCTGCACCCACCTGCAGCTCTCTTGGGAAGTGCACCCAGGACCCTCGTCCATGCTAAGCTTCAAGTTCTCCTGCTGCATGCTCTGTATCAGAGCAATCTGACTCCTGCTACTCCTGCTCATGCCTGATGACCATGGCCCCTAGACTGGGTAGTGGAGGGGAGAGCAGGCCATCCCAAAGGCTGTTCCTTGTTTTACCAATCCTGCCATTCTGCAGAGCAGATCATCTTCCAGAGCCCCACACCCATCCCCTCTGCCACCCCAGGGAGTCTCAAACCACAGCAAGAGGAATGCCCTTCCTCAACAGCTCATGGGGCTGCTGAATGTCAGCGCCTCCTGCCTTTCTGGGCATTTATGGGCAGGAAAACAACAGTGCCAAGGCTGATTGTCACTGGCAGAAGAGCAGCTAGGGATGATTTTCCTTCTCCTGGTGCCTTCACCCTTTTCCATCCCAGACCAACACCCTTCTCTGTTGGCAGCTTGGGCAGTGTCCACAGAGGGAAGAACCACATGGAGGCCAGGCTTGAATGCAGCAAAACTTTTAATGAGTCAAAATAGGGAAAAAGTCACTCCAAGTGGACGACACCAGTGCAGGGAGCCCCAGAGGCAGCCAAGACTCTGCAGTCCCTGATCCTGGAGAAGTTCCAGCATAATGTCTGCCTGCCTTCCCCATAGTGGGAGAAGAGACAGATGGTCCCCAACAGGCTGGCCTCGTTGGGACCTTGCTGCCAAGGGAAACCAAAGCAAACAAAGGGAAAGAAAGGCAAAGCCATTCAGCTATCCTGCAAACCACACCCAAAACATAAATCCTCCACCCAGCACCATGTTCTGAGTTCCTCAAGGTGTCTTCTTGGGGCTTTCCCAGCATCTTTATCCGCGGAGGTACCTTATGCCACCAAAGCGGCTGGAAATGCCAGAGAGGTCACAGCAGTCGGAGTTGATGGGCACTCCTTCACAGCTGAGGATCCTGCCAACTTCAGCGGAGGTGGAGGATCCCACAACAGTGTTCTGTGGGAAGGACCTGAGGATGGGCCCAGGCAGGATCACCACCACGGGAGAGGGCTCAATGACAACGTTGGAGTCCTGGCACTGCCTGACACAGGGCTCATTGCAGCTGTTGGCCAGTGGGGTCGGGCCACAGGGCCGGTAGCACCGGTCATAGCAGGACATGTCTTGAAGGTGGAGGTGAACCTGGGAGAGAGGGCAGAGGGAAGCAGAGCACAAGGGTGGGTGAGGAGCAGCCTGGTTTCCCTGTCACTACGGAGCCAAGGCCACTACTGACCAGGGACATGGAAGCTCAGCCAGGAGCCACACAGTC
>NW_010128150.1:0-9809 GCF_000699245.1 Pterocles gutturalis
ACTGAAAAGTGATTGCAAGTGTTGCAAACGGTTGTGCGTTAAGTGATCGCAAGTTTTACAAGCGGTTGTGGGTTTCTTGGTATTGTTGGAGATTATGCTGTCGTTATCACGTTGCTGTAAGATTTGGTGTTGTTGGCTGTTGGTAGTGTTGTCATTAATTGTCTTTACCAAGTAACTTGTTTTCTTTTATAATTCTGTTAAGTTTAATGACAGCTCCTTTGGGGGCTTGTTTAGTAGGTTTTCATGTAAATTGCTTATTTTAGCGGTGCTTATTACTAACCCTAGTAATATCGGTAGTTATGCTATTCTTACCCCATTGCTATAAGATTTAGTATTATTAGTGGATGGTAAAATATTCATGTATTGTCTTTACCAAGTAATTGCCCTTTTCCCTTGATTCTGTTGTATACCCCACATTTTCCCTTCTCCCTAAACAATTGTATGCATTAAAGTTATAAGCCAGTATGCAATTCTTTGGTGCCGTCTCACCTTAATTTGCCCCAAGGGAATAGATATACATAGAACCTCCCCGAACCCCACTCGTCCCACCCAGGGTGGGTCTATGAGCTGGGTCGCGACAGACAATAAAACTGTTAAAGATGTCTATCAACATCCTCCATATGATTTGTCAAAGTATCTTTGCTGCCATAAGGGGAAAAACAAAAGAAGTACTTCCCCAAGAATCTTCAAATCAACACCACCTGAAAACAGATATTTGTGAACAGAATCATAGAACCATAGGAAAAACTAGGCTGGAATATACTTTCAGAACTCATCTGGTCCAAATTTCTGTTAAAAGCAAAGCCTCAGGTTAGGTTCTCCAAGGTCCTATTCCAGTACCTTGTCAGGCTGAGTCTTGAATATTTCTGGTGAGAAGGTTTTCATCACTTCTCCAGGCAACATATGCCAATGATTAATTGTTCTCACAGTGAAGCATTTATTATATTAATACAGATTTTACCCTAAGGCAACTTGTGCCCCTTGCTTCTTGTCTTGTTACTGTGCATCCTTGTGAAGATACTAATCCACCTTCTCTGTAACCTTCTAAAGAGTGTGATGGGAGTATGGTTCCCAGCCACCCCCAGCAATGCTGAGTCTTCTGTTTTCAAGGCTGAACAGATCAAATTCCTTCAATTTTTTTTCTTCATAAGTCAAGTTTCTAAGCCTTCTCATCATCTTGGTAGTCCTCTGCTAGACCCTCTCTAGTTTATCAATGTCTTGTCTTAAACCAGGAGGATCAGAACAGTTTGCTTTTGCAGGTGTGGCATACTTCGTTCTGAGTAGTGTGGAATAATCATATCTCACAGTCTGCTGACATGCCCTTTCTGATGGAGCCCTGGAGGCTGTTGCCCTTCCTTGCTGCCAGGGCACGCTGCTGGGTCATGTTGAGCTTACTATACCCCAGGAGTCCCAGGGCTTTTTTATCAGAGCTGATTCTCAGTTGTCAGTCCCTAGACTACAGTTATGGAGTCTATAATTGTTCTGTCCCAGGTGCTGGATTTCACATTTATTTTTGTTAAACCTTACACAATTCTTGATGGTCAATCTTCTAGCCTGCTCAGATCACTCTGAGTGGTGACTCTCCTCTCCAGCCTTATCTACTTCTCTCAATTTGTTGTCATCCACAAGCTTGGTGAGTATGTATTCAATCTTGACATCCAGATTGGTCATAAAGATATTTACTGGTATTGGAAACAGTAGTGACCCCAAAGAACTCCAGTTGTTTGATTTTGAACCACTAGCTACCACCACCCTTTGAGCTCAGCAGTTTAGTCAGTTTTCCACCAATTTTACTTTTCATCTGTCCAGTCCATATCTTACCAGCCCATTAGCAAGGAAACAGTGTGAGAGACCAGATCAAATGCCTTGCTAAAATCAACAGATAATATTCACAGCTCTCCCCTCATCCATTGAGCTAGTTGTTTCACCATAACAGGCAATTATGTACAGATCAAAAAAGATTTATTTTAATCAGGTGTCACTAGCATGAATTTTAATCACTCAGTGATGAACTGAATTATCTGACTTAATTATCTGATTATATTATGTTTAAGCATTTCTATGACCTTTTCATATCTAATTTTCATATCTAAAAGGAATTAAACACATCTATCATGAGGTAACCTTTTACGATATGAGATCACTTGCTTTATACAGTTCATCTAGTTAATTTAAAAATCAGTTAGCCACTAAATTTAGATCATAGAATGCTTATCAATAAAGCTGCATTGTTTTTTTGACTTAACACATCCTAAATGCTGAATATAAGGTTAAGGTATCCTATACTCTTTTGCACAGGTACACTTTTATCAGTGCATTGAAAAGCATATACCTTTTTATGGGAAATATACTACTGGTGTTTCAAAGTTCTTGAAGGCTGGAATATGTAGTTAAAATACTTATCACTTAGCTAAAACTTTTCAAAGCTTGAATGGATGTGTGCTTCCTCTGAGCTAGCCTTGCATGTTTGGTTTTATAATTGGAGTTTAATTTCTGTCTGACAATCACTTTCACTTCAATGTTTTTCTTTTTTGCTTTTACAGAATCTTTTACTGATGAAAGTTCTTGTTTTGCTTACAGTTAAAATAGTGAAATAGCTGGTAGTGAAAATGTAACTTATAGTGAAAATATAGTGAAAATTACAGTTAGGAATAGCATGAACTAAGAAGCATCACTAGAATTCCTCAGGGTTCCTCTTTTAGTCCTTAAGCTAACATGTTCCTTAAACATATATTTAACTTTTACTCAATGCTGAAGTAAAAATCCATAGAAATGTTAAAGAGATTAGAGATTTTTTTTTTTTTTTTCTTTCAAAATCCTTCTCTGAGTTTACAGTCATTTTGTTATGACTGGTAGAAGTGAAAGTGGATGAAATTGTGTATTTTGTCACAGGTATATATTTACTTTTCTAGTTGAGCAGGGCTAAGAAACTTATCACAAAATTTTCTCTCACTAATCATCTCTTCCCAAAGGTGTGGAAGGAAGATGTGTTAAACACCTAACAATGCTCTACAGTATCTCAACTGAATATGACCTAGAAATGGGCAAAGAAATTTTTCCCTACCTCTTCAGGAATTAAATGTTAAATCATAATTTTAAAATATCTACTAAGAATAATTGGTCTAAGTCTTGTAACCTCTTAATAACCAAAAACGTTTGAATCCAGTGGAGTTAGTACTGTGTAAGATTTAACTGTTTACGGCAGTGTCTGAAAGATAATTGGTTTCTTCTATGCTGAACTCCAAAAACAAGTTTACTATTTTTATTGATATTATGAAGCTAGATTGTTTTAGTCCGAATGTTTAAAAAATTATATTTTAAATGGTTTATTAATATCTTGAGACTAAGAAAAAGAAAACATGATACTCATCTTTTCACACCATGTTGCTTCTGAGCATCCCCAAAATGTTCAAAAAGGTTGGAAAGTTGACCTAGCCATTTTGTCATTTTTATCACTTGGGAAGGCAAATACAGACCTGTGAAGTACTGTGCCTAGAGTACAGAAACCTCAGAAACTAAAGAGCTCACAAACAGAATTATTAATGATAACATACACTTCCCTATACATAGAGTTTTATTGTTGTTTATAGTTTCAGGTTTTATTTTATTTTTTCAATTGCAAAGTTAAATTGCTTTGAGAATAGTTAACCCCTCTTTAAATTATCATGCACCACACCCTGCAGCTTTGTAAACTTACTATTTAGTCAGTCATTCCTATCAAGTATTCCTTCAATGAATTCAGCTTATGTGTGTGAAAGAACTTGTCCTTGTGGAATTGCTTCAATATTTTTCATAATCCCTTTAAATTATTAAACTATTAAATATAGTTGGAATGTTAACTTTATGCTATGATGTGTTTTTAGCCCTACTCAAGATAATCTTCAAATTTAAAGTCATAATATATATCATTAATTGAAAAGTCAAATAGTACTGGATTTAAAGCATCTTTCTGTTGAACTGAAATTATCATACTATATCTTAAAAAAGACCTCTCTAACATGTTATCTTTCATCTAACAGTGGCCAGCAATAGTTGTCAATGAATAAAGAAACAGGGAAAGTATATTACTCTTTTCCAAAAATCTCCTCTAACATTCAATAAGCTGTGATTTAGAAATTTCCTGAAACATTCTTCTGGTGTAACATTTCATGTGTAATGACAAGAAAGAAAAAGATTCTTCAAGATTACATTCTAAAATTGTTTTATCAGAAGACTTCTTTTTTATTTTAGGTTGAGATCCACCAATATCTAATAGAAGAATTGTTTCTGAGACACTCCACAAACAAATTTCTGAGGAATGTTTGCCAATATCTTACTTAGAAATAGTTTGAATGGGTTCCAGATTTCTTATTTTCTTAGAGTATTTTAGACTCTGTGTGAACACCAAAGACATCTGTGAAAATGTGTTAATAAATAACCATTTTTAATGTAATTTAGTGACTGAAAAGCATCATTACATTTTCAGACCATCTACTGATGACAGTCACATCTCTTTGTTTTCTCCCTTGTGAGACTCTAACTGAAAAAAACCCCTGTAAATTATTGAAATAGATGGTTGTTTTAAAGCAGTTCTCAATTCTCTCACTAGCGGGGACATATTAGCCATACTCCATATTTCACTAGCTTTGAGGATATTTTCCATTTCTTTATGATGCCTTTCAGAGATCAGTAATATAAGGAAGCATTTACCAACATCCAGTTATTCAAAATTAGAATTTAAACTGGTTGTTAACGGGAAGTCTCTGCTGGTCATTCTGGAAAAAATGTTGCTTAGACTGAAATATTAATTGAAATGAAGAACGATCTCTGACCATCTGGGAAAAGGGTATATCATACCTTAAAGACAAGGGCAGAGAGAAGGTTCTATCAGCACAATTTTCTTCCATAGGTAACAGATAAATGTAAGTGGAGCTTCATCCTCTGAGAACTTCCTATGCTACACATACTTTTCCCTTTCCTAAAAAGTTCTGTGTGAACTTTCTACAGATCTTGAAGCCTCACTGGGGACACCTGGCTGACTCCACACCACGTGATGTATGACTGCTTCTGGAGCTGGTTCTGTTAGTCCTTCCACTTCTGGGACAGTTGGGTCCCCTCTGAGATCTCTAATACTGTACAGACTTGTTGCTGCTATTATTTATTCTGCTGTTATTAATTACTGCAATATGATTGATTGTTACTATTATTGACATTTGCTCTTGTTGATTGCTGCCATACTATTGATTGATGATAATAATTTATAATACCCAAATATTTGCTTTATTAATCATAGGTATATGTACCAGTTGTGGGTTGGGTTTTTTGTGTGTTTGTGATAATTAAGTAGGGAAATTTAGAGGATAAATCTTCTGTGTCCTTGTGTCTTGTGGAATCCTATGAACCCACAGTCACAATCTTTATCAATACCGGGCTGGGTATTCAGTTATGTTGTGACACATGTAAGCAGACTTTGTTTTTAAATATAGAAAAAATTAAAGAACAAGAAACAAGAATTCAAGAAAAGACTAAATAATACTACTAATTTTGGTAGCTCTAAACTAGTGCTAGCAAGCACTTGCTAAAATTAAAAAAAAAAAAAACCATACTTGCTAGGCTTAGAACGTAGCAGTGAAGTGAATTAACAGCTAACGCTGAAGCAAGCAAGAGGTGTACTATTTAGACCTGAAGATGTTTGACAGGCAAGACTGTGAATGATCCTGGTGCAAAGCTTACAGTTATGGCAGAAAAAGTGCTCAATAAAATAAGAAACCAAATAAGACTCCTGTCCTCACATTGTCTCATTTTTTAGAGGTTGTGTGTATGAACTGCACTGAGAACAGCACAAAAATTCTGGGAACATACTTGTGTTGAGATGGATGCTGTCAATCAAGTGTATGCCACTGATAATGAAAAAGAGAAATTACTGTTTCAAAATGATTAGTTATTGAAGTTCTGTCCACTTCTCAACTTAATCCATAAAACCACCTGACTCTGGTGAAGGGACAATATTCTGTGTAGTAGCCTGATAAGAGAAAGAAAGCAGAAAATACTGTTATTTGCTGTCATGGGAAGATCAGCAGCTCCTGTTCTCTTTGTGACACTCTAACTGCTAAGAGAGGCTCTGTCTCTCCATCTCTCCCTCTCACACCTATCCTTAAATGTGGAACAATTATTTTCTAACTCAACTATTTTATCCTATTTCCCTATTTATGTGTTCAACTTTCTGGAGAAAACTCATTAACACTGTGTATTGGGTTTACATTTTGGTACTTGGGAAGTGTGAGGTGGGCATTGCAGGAGTGGCTACTGTGAGAAGACACCAGAAGCTGCCCTCGTGTCAGATAGAGCCAGTTCCAGCCAGCTCCAAGATGGCCCTGCCACTGGCCAAATCTGAGCCCATCAGTGACGTCAGTAGTTCCTCTGTAATAACTTATTTAAGAAAGGGTAAAAAAGGCTGCACAATAGCAACTGTGAGAGAGAGGAGTGAGAATACGTGAGAGAAACAACAACACAGACCCAAAGTCAGTGAAGAAGGAGAAGGAGGAGGTGCTCCAGGTGCTTCTATGATTCTGTGATTCTATGAAGCTACAGCCTATGGAGCACCCAGGCTGCATCAGGTTTGCTGGCAGGACCTGTGACCCCTGGGGTACCCACGCTGGAGCAGTCTGTGAAGAACTGCAGCCCATGGGAATGACTTGCCTTAGAGAAGGTCATGAAGGGCTGTGTCCTGTGGGAGGCACCCCACACTGGAGCAGGGGAAGAGTGTGAGGAAGAAGGAGTAGCAGAGCTGAAGTGTTACAAACTGGCCACAGCATCCATTCCCCACCCCACTGCTTGGGGTGAAGAGGTGGAGAGGTTGGGAGAGAAGCTGAGCCCTGGAGAAAGGGAGGTGGGGCTGAAGGTGTTTTTCAGATTTGTTCTTATTTCTCATTATACTGCTCTGTTTAATTGGCAAGAAGTTAAATTAATTTAACCAAGTTGAGTCTGTTGTGCCTGTGACAGTAGTTGTTGAATGATCTCCCTGTCCTTATCTTGACCCATGAGTTTTTTGTCATATTTTCTCCCCCTGTGCTGTTGAGGAGGTGGAGTGATAGACAGGCTTGGTGGGCACCTGGCAGCTAGCCAAGATCAAACCACCACACAGTGTCATCATGAATTTAGACATATTTCTGAGAAATGTTGCAATTACCTGAAGCCACATTCAATTAAGGACAACATGATGAAAATTTTTAGTGAACTTTTATTCTTCCCCAAAGTACCTGACTTCAGATGTGGTTCGTAATAGTAGTCACTGAATCTTCTTGTTTCTGGTAGTTTCACATTAATCCCACACTAACAACTAAAACTAGGAAACATAACATAAGTACATAAGGCACACATTACATGTCATCATATGAGTTCATCCAATCCCCAAGTGCAAGTTAATTATAGATATATTATAGATTCTGGAATATACTGAAACCAGGACACCATTTATTCTCATTTAAAAAAAAATACGTAAAAATATGTTAGAGATGAGACCCATTAACTAGAATAGTATGTTACCAATGTCTTCAGTCACAAATATTACCCCAAACCCCGTCTATGTTTTTCCTTTAAATATACTCTGGTTTTAGGTGCAAATGTAAGAACTCTTGTACAAAATACGAAGTAATCTGTGCAGGACTTTTATGAATTTGTTCCCTGAAGAAAATAAGAGATTGCCGGAAGTTTCCCAAGAAATTGTGTTCTCGTTACCAAAAAATGTTTTACTTTATCTGCAGTACTTGAATAACCAACAGGATCACAAAATTCTCAAGTCTTCTGTTGATATTCCAGCACATTCCAGACATTCCCAGGATGGTAATTCTCTTTCATCAGGTTGAATGGTTATTTTTCTTGTCCAGTAGATCTATTAAATTTCAGGATGAGTGATAACTCCTCATGGTCTAAATAAAATGACTGTACAGATGTGTTGAACTCACTACGTATGTGTTATGTAAAACCACAGCAAATATTTCATATGTGTAGGATACAACCTGCCTATAAAAACTAACTGTATTCCATAGATGCATTAGGCCCAGACTGCAATTAGTTTCCTGTAAATATCACCTGTGTCTCTGCAGTAGGTCTAATTCTGAAACCGTTGGTACACCTCTACTCTGCTAATCTCTATGTACTACAAAACAAATTAGCCCAGTATATAAAGCACAGGAGATAAGCACACAAATCCCGCTTAATATGACTAACAGGATTTGTGTGAATTCCTCCTAACATCCACCTTAAAATTTGACTTCTGAGATTCTTTCTTTCTATCTGTGGTTACAGTGATTGACATTAATACCTAAAATGGCTTTAAATATCATTGTTATGGAGACAACACACAGATTTATTGCTACTTTAGGCAGATAATTCCTTGACAAATCCTATTTCTGCACTTCAAGAGTGCTTGATGGTGATTCAGCAGTGGATGTGTTCCAGCAAGCTGTCTCTTCCATTTGTACACTAAGTTATTATTATATCTCCATCTGCTTGTAAAAACTGCATGGTGTCTCCGTTCTTTGTTTAAAATCCAAATAATTATAATACAACATCAAAGCTTACAAGATTTTTTTTTTTTTTTTTTTTTTTAACACTGAAACAGTAGCAGCTACCTTGGACTATTGTTTCAACAAGTCCCTAACAAAAGCTCACAGGCTTCAGGACTAAGGTGTTTTACAACCAGTGCAAAAAAACCCTTTCAACTCTTTTACAAAGAGGTCATATGGTCAATATAATTGGTAAAGGTACACTTGCTACTCTTAATAATCAACTATATTGGAATGGCTCTTCCACTTTAAGATTAAATGTAATCTTGTATTTGTATTTCTTCTCCTCCACTCTCTCCCTCAAGTATTTTGCTGTTATTATGGACTTCACCTAATGGCATTTGTAATTTAATATTTGTAGAATTAAATTGATAATTTTCCCTTTATTTTCTTAAGGCAAGCTAAATAGAGTGAGAAATATACATTAGAGAAGCCATTGAAGGTAACCATATGAAGTTGTAAAAATAGCAATAATTTCTTATTATGATAAGTAACTCTTGTTTTATAAGAATCATTTAATTGGCATTTGAAGACAATTCACAAATTGAGTTTGAGTACTGCTATGGAAAATTTCCCCCATAACCAAGGGGAAAAATAACTGATAGAGAAAGATATAATAATATCCTTCAATTTGAAAGAGGAAATCCCCTGCATTAACCCCCCGCATTTTGTAAAGTGGTGAGCTACTTGATTCAGAATCCAGAAACACTTTCAGAAGTGATGATTCAGTCAGACACAGCACTTCAGTCAAATCATAGAATCATAAAATCATAGAATGGTTTTGGTTGGAAGGGACCTTAAAGATCATCTAGTTCCAGCCCCCCTGCCTTGAGCAGGGACACCCTCCACTAGACCAGGTTGCTCAAAGCCTCATCCAGCCTGGCCTTGAACACCTCCAGGGATGGGGCATCCACAGCTTCTCTGGGCAACACATTCCAGAGTCTCACTATCCTCACAGGAAAAATATCTCTTCCTAATGTCTAGTCTAAATCTACCCTCTTTCAGGTTACACCCGTTACCCCTTGCCCTATCACCACACTCCCTGATAAAGAGTGCCTCCCCATCTCTCCTGTAGCCCCCTTCAGGTACTGGAAGGCTGCTATAAGGTCTCCCTGGAGCCTTCTCTTCTCCAGGCTGAACAACCCCAACTCTCTCAGCCTGTCCTTGTATGGGAGGTGCTCCAGCCCTCTGATCATCTTCATGGCCCTCCTATGGACTCTCTCCAACAGGTCTATGTCTTTCCTCTGCTGAGGACTCCAGAGG
>NW_010128151.1:0-40011 GCF_000699245.1 Pterocles gutturalis
GGCCGTGTCCTCGGGTCTGGGGGTGCAGGGGAACTTGGGGCAGGGGTGAGGGCTGGGAGCGGTATGTGCTGCTGGAGTCCCGGGGCTCCTGGGAGGCAGCTGCTGCAAATGAGGCTTTGGGCTCCTGAGGGGGACAAGTGAAGACCATGTGCTGTCTTTAAGGAGGCTTTCGAGTTGCACAAAATGAAAATCCAAAAAGCCCCCTTTAGCTCCGTATTTCAGACTTACTTTAAGACTGTTTTACTACCATGACATGTTCCTAATTTCAGTGGTAGGCACTAGAGATGCAGTAGTGGTGGGCTGGTTCCCTACAGTACCTGGTTTGGTGTATGCTGTGTGAACATATGGTCTGTTCCTTCAGTTAGTTCATGGGCTGCTGCTGCCTGCTCCCCTGAGCAAGCTGCCAGAGCCACTCCGATAATGGGACTGCCTTGCTCCACACCTTCTGTCTTCCTTGGTGAGGCAACATGGCTTAAGAGGGATGCAAACTGGAGGGAGGCTTTGTGTATATAAAATGCTTTAATTGGTATATCTGCCTCTCAGGACTGGAAAGGAACTCTTTTCTTGTGTTTACTGAGAACTGATGGGTTGGTGATGATAGCGTGAGTTTTGCATCAAGATGTATTATGAGCGTATGTGTGTGCAATCATCTGAAAGCTTTTGCTGGCTCATTACAATTATAGTTTCATTCTCTTGCTGTATCCATGTTCAAAGGCTTCTCTACAGTTTTGGTAACTTGTATTTCCCTGACTTGTTTGGAAGCTGGAAAGCACTTCAAAGTATTCTAGCAACTTTAAATGGAAGATGGTTTTTCCTGTACCTGGTCTTGCAGGTGTAGTTCATTCTTTAAGAACAGTGTGATTCTGTGACAGGTTGAGATAACATCATTATGAGGGAAATTGCAGTAAACTTGGCAGAATTAGTGTATTGTGACTCTCCTTTCATTACTCAATGTATGTTAGTATTCAGTTTGCTCCAGCATAAATGAAGAGTAAGACTAAACTTTGACACATCTTTCCACAATGTAACAGTGAAACCCAATGGGCAGGTGAATAAGGTGCATCTAACTCTGAGGTAGGTGTAAATTCTGTTAATGCCTGTGCCTTTCATTTATTATGGCTTTCCAAAACACTTCGAGGGTGTTGGTGGTGAGGAAGTGTTCAATGCCTTCTCAATAGAAGTGCATTTGATAGCTGAATGCAAAAATAGAGGGAGGAATGGAGAGTGACACTGAGTCCATGGGAATGGAACAAATGTAAAATGTTTTTTTGAAAACACAGTTTCTTTATTTGATCTCATTCCTTCTAGTTCTGAAGGTTTGTATCACTATCAATGGCTGGAAAGTGTGAAAGGAGTTATGGAACGTGCTTTTGTGAAGAAGTCCACGGAAAGTCCCACAGAGTTCCTGTGGCCATGGATCTGTTAAAGTGAAGAGCCCTGAGTTTGTTTGTTTAAGCTGCCCTTGGCTCTGGGCGTGCTGTCCTGACAGCTTTCCAGTGCTGTGGAGAACATTGGGAGGGAAGCTGGTAGCTGCTGGGGTCTGGCTATCACCACCTTAGGTCTGATGAGGGAGAGGTGACCTATTCAGATCCTGCTGTTTCCAAACATGGAGCAAGTAGTTCCATCAGTATTAGTGCTGTTCTCTCCTTGGGGTTTTCAGTTCAGAGTATTTGCCCACTGCTTAACAACAGATGGTTGAAACATGGCTGCAGATTTCCTCCTGTAACTTGCATTTTCTATAAGCTGCTTAAAAGCCCCGTGCCCTGATTTACAGCACCCAAGTAGAAGCTGGTCGTTATGATTAACACAAGTTCCTTACATGCAGGACAAGCTTGTGTTGCTGCGGCAGCAGTGCAACTGTCAGCACCCGCTCCTCAGTACGCAGCCCCAGCTGAAGCCTGTCCTCTCTCCTCTGTGTGTTTTCCTTCTGGCTTCTGGTACTGGAGCTGCAGTTGCCACCTGGCTTTAGGAAGAGCTGGAATTTAATTTTAGTGGATAATGGGAGCTTGGCTTCAGACGGAGCTACGCAAACAGCTTGTTTTCTGGTGGCTGTGTTGGAGAGGGCTGTCGGACACCCAGGAGTCTAAATATTTAGACCTTAAAATACTAACTTTCAAAGAACTTTCCCATGCCCTGAAAACAATAGAAGGACAAGGCTACTCCAACCCCATGTGGGACTCCTGCTTCATTGAGAAGGGTTTCAATCCTGTGTGGGGGGTGAGGTGTAAGTGGGAGTTATTAAGATACATTCTAATATTATGGTGGCACAGCTGTAATCGGTGCATTGTCTTTTCAGCCTGAATTCAGCTCCTGGGTTTTTCTCTGTAATGCTATGGTAATTCCATCACCAAGGGAACTAGGAGCAGAGCTCGTATCTACAAATTATCTCAAGAAATGACTTTTCTGAATAACTGGGATGCGGGTGCTAGATTTGGAAAGCAAGGGGTGCAGAGAAGCAGCTTGCTTAAAGCCAAACCTCTTTTAAAATAAAAATGACAATTCAGGTAGGCCCTACTTTGTGATTTCAAGACTGAATTTAGGCTGATTAGTTTTGTACCTGGGCTGTTTTTGTACACTTTAAATATGTAAATTTAATATTATTTTAATATAATAGTTTCCATAGCAACATTTATGTCACATGTGTCTTCTACTGAGCCAAATATATTCAGAAGAAAGTGCACTCTTCCCAATTCTTTCCATCCTTATAGAGAGAAAAATAATTCCCTCAGCCAATGGTCTCCCTGTGTTCTGTCATTAGCGGTGACACAGAGGAGGGTGTGTGCTGGAAAACTGCTGACAGTGTAAAGGCACAACCTTCCAGAGTGCCTTAAAACAACAAAAAAATCAGCTTTGCTGTGTGAGCAGCGCTTCCATCAGTGACCACTAGTGACCACTGGACCTGTGTTTTGGGAAAGAAGATGCTCTTGTGCCGAGTGCTCTTGCTTGCAGCCACCTTTCATCTGATGAAGGGCTTTATAGCTAGAGATGAAACAGGGGAGTCATTTTGGGGCCTCTGGACCTAAGAAGGCTTTTTTTTGTGCTTATGATTTTCAAATAATGTCCTGTTCAGTGATACACATGTGATCTTTCTGAGGGAGAATGTATCACGGAGATGTTTCCTCTCCTTATCGAGAAGGCTGGTTCTTGTGCTTTCATTTGAAGGACGGGTGGATGTGCACTGCTTGTGAACATGCTTCAGCTTTCATTTGATGTTGGGCTGGCTCAACTGAGTGTTTGAATAGCGATTAAGAGTCAAAACAGGAACAAATCTTTGAAATAAGGGGCCTTTGTTACACTGGTGACCCTGAAGAGCTTTAAAAATGAAGGGGCACTTGATAGTTATCTTCGAGGTGCAGCCAGCCCAGCTCTCCTCGGGGTGGGAGGCTCCCAGCAGTGCGTGCTGGTTGCAGTCTGACACTTCTATTGAACTCCCTGGTGTTAAGGCTTAGCTTACCCTTCCTGCATGCATGCCCAAACTCGGGTTTGCTGGGAGCTGTGTTTCAATTCGAGCAAGGATTATGCAGCACAGAAGCTGCCTTCAGGAGATCCTCCACTGCCATTGTCAAGGTGTGGGCAGAAGTCAGTGCCAGAGCCTTAGGGTGAAGGCAGGTGATGTCCATGAAGCCTCTTCCTCAGGGTGCAGGCAGCAGTGCTGGGGATGCTGATGGCACTGGGAGGGTGCTGGCTGCCCTCCTGCACAGGGTGTTCAAGACGATGCTGTTCCCCTCGGAAGACCCCACGGTGTTTGCAGGCATCTGTCCTGTCCCTGCCCCTTGATGTATGGGAGACTGCTGGAGCAGGATGCCGTGGGGTTAGCTGTCAGCCCCGAGTTCCTGGTATGCCAGTAACACACTTGGAGTGTCTTGTTGCGTTAGGTGATGAAGTACTGCTAGTGTCAGAGGGAAACAATCTCTTCCATGAGCAGCAACTGCCTTGAGCTGTCTGCAGCTAAAAGCGAAATAGTGCTGATCACGCAGAAGTGCCTCGAAGAACCAGCTGGGATGTGCTGGTGGTGAGCAGAGATGTCTCTGTTCAGGAGTCGTACATGTTCACAGCTGTGCAAAGCCTTATGCAGTCTGGTTTGGTTCTGCACAATACTTGATTGACTAGGAATCACTGGCTTCCAAAAACATTCTCTCTAGCTTGCTTGGAAACTAAGTGCCTTCTTCCCAACAGAGGGTTTGGCTGTGGTGGCTTTCCAGGAGGGGTAGAATACTTTTCTGAACATACTACTTCAAGATGGTACAGATATGATTGCACTCTTTCTCCCAAGATTTGTCTACTATGAACGTGTCTGGCTTGTGTGCAGGTGTAAGTATTTCCATTGTATCTCCATTTCTCAGGTAGCATCACTTTTAAACTCGTTAATACAACAGGTATGTCAAGATGTAAGCTTTGTTCTGTGTACTGTGATGCTTGACCTGCTGTGGTACAAGGTGGATCAAAGCTCTGTGTAGGCAACGTGATGAAACTGTGTTACTGAACCATCTTCCAGGAAAAAAACAACAGCGAATATAAACGGTATTTTTTAAAGTTTTAAGGCTTAAAAATAGTTGTGGAGCCACCTACAGTAGTTCGTGCTCTTGTGTATTCTTCCCTCTGTCACACACTTCCTAATGCTGAAGCAGTCTTTATCTGCCTTGCTAATAAATCTCTTAAGATCTCTTTATTCTGGAAGACTCTTGATGTAAGAGATTTATGCTGTGATTCAATATAAGTCCAAGTCGAAATAAGGAATGAATTATGGTTAACAATTTGAATGTACGGTTGCTTACATACTTCACTATAAAGCAATGACAGTGTAACAGTTGTGATGCTTTCTGCTTCAGCAAACTTCTCTTTAGCATTGAAACTATTTCTGTGCCCTGGCTATTCACAACTGGTTACTTCAGGTTGTCTCTTCATTTCATGGTGAATATGTGAGAATTGGAGCTGCAAAACAATTTGGGATGTTGCAGAGGTAGAAGTAGCCTTTCCAAGCTTCAATGTGTGTTTTCACAAAGGATTCAAGAAGACACTAGAGATTGTATGTACCTAAAAGCAGAATAGTAAATGCCCAGATAATTTGCATATGAAAATTGAGGTGACCTGTATTCTGGAGGAAGATGATGTTTTTTCCTTTACAAAAGGTGGAGTTATTAAAATTAGAACAGTGTAGGACAGCATATGCTGCTGAATTAATATACATAGGTTACTGCTTCTGCACGACAGAAATATGTGAAACAAATAGTCCTTGGTAATTTGTTGTTTGTTAGAAAAGCCTTGCAAAGTATTTATCTTTCTAGAACATATACTACTGCTAACGAGATACACTGGATGTTTACAACCCAGAAAAACACTCTGAACACTAAAGATAATGTGCGGAACGCTCAAAATTGGACATTATTAACAGGCAGCCTGATTTATTTTATCATTGCTGTATTTTTATGAAGGTATTCCTGCATGTGGAGGTCTGGGAGTCTGCTCCACAAGTTTGCATTACTATCACATTATTGCAGGCTATTAAAAACACACATTTGGGAGGATCCATTGGCTTTAATGGAGCTGTGCTAACAGCCAAGTGTCTGTTCCTAAAAATGCGGGTTTCTGCAGAGACTTCTATAACTGTTTGTCAGAGAATAAAGCTCGCAGAGAGGAAGAGAGGAGTAAGGTGGAATTTTTTTACCTAGCAATCTGTTTCTTGTACCTCTGTCTGACAAAGGCAACGCTGCTAACAGCTCTTTGCAGAATCCTGTCTCATGAGGCATCTCCCAGTTTGCACTTAGGAGGTGAGGCTCAGAACTGTTCATGCAGTCCTATCTGTTTAACAAGGCTTCTAATTAAATCCGTGATCTGCACAGCCTGCTCTTGGGGTTGTCTGTAACCCCATCTGTTGGAGGCCTCTCCTTGTTATGCAAGGAATGATCAGCCTCATCTAGCTGGTAGAGTGGGTCCTCCACAGAAATTTGGGCTGGATCCAAGAAAAAGATCTGAGCGCTTGGTGTGCGGGTTAGTGGGGTTTTAGCAGCTGAAGCCCCAAAGTGCAGTTTTGGTTCCACGTGTGTTTGTCTGTGAGAGCTTCCCAAGGACATGGAGATCAGCCAGTAGAGTTTCAAATGGTAGTTTTCACCACCCTTGTTAAAGAGGGAGAAACTTCTGCCCATACCTCTAGCAAAAAGGTTATTTGCACAGATAAGATGAGCTAAGCTCAGCCTAGACCTCTTTCTTACAACTGCTCCTTCTGCAGGATGCTCTCCTGGCTGGGGAGGATGTTGGTTGGGGTTCAGCCTTCCCTCGGTATCCGTGCCCTGATTGATGAGATGGTATAATTTGTCCTTGTGCCTCTCCAAATCAACTTGGGTGTGATTTCTCATTACAAGGGTGGCCGCGTGCAGGTGCTGAATGGCACTGGAAATGTGGCTGCTAAGTAGGACCTGGTGTCCTGGAGTGGAGGGATGAGAAAAAACACAAGTTGTATTTCTGAAAGCAGATGCCTTGATACCATCAGTCTCACTGGTGCAAGGATCACATTAACATATACTAGAAGAAGCCTCTGTGGGTGCCATTGTCCTGAACACTGTTTAACACTGCTCTGAACCAGCTTAACCAAAGTCCTGATTGTAGTGAAATTGGGGAAGTAAAAACTAGCACGTAATGGGAACTGGGTCTCTTTGAAAGATGTGACTGCTGGAACTACAGCAGTCGATGTGTTCCCTCTTTAGCATCAACCTTGTTGAGGACAGAAACTAGATCTGTGCGTGTTAATTTGCTTTGCTTGGTAGGTCTGACTAGACTCTTAATCACATCAGTGTGAAGGAATGTGGTGTAAGCAGTGTCCTCTAATGCAGAACGAGGGCTCTCCTCACCAACCCTGTAACAGGAATTTTAATAGTTTAGTCTTCAGTTTGTGGCAGAGGAGGGAGGCTGATGTCTTCACAACTTTGTAACCAGTTGCTTGTTTCTAGGAAGTGCTTGCTTAAGTGGAGTAGTGTGTGCAGTGCTTAGACATTTCTGGAATGATGTAAAAACTTAATGAAAAAGAATTCTTAGGTTTCTGGACTGCTTCTTACTTTGATTAATGCTGTACCTGCAATATTAAAGATTTTCTTTTTAATATTTAGAAAATAAATGAAAAATTCACCTGAAATGAGGAGGCTGTTAGTCACTTTTTTGAGTATGGCATGAGAACTTCCATGTTGGACAGTGGCCATATGCTAGCATTAAGTGGGAAAATACAACAATTCTGTGTTATAGACTGTTCCTCAGGAAGTATAGCTTTAACACTTACCGCATACACTTGTTTTAGAACTAGATGGGAAAATGTCTGGTTCATGCTTAGAAGTTTGGAAAAACTTTATACAAAAGTTTTGGACTTGTACACTTCATCTCTCTCTTTTTTTTACCTTCAGTGGAAATTTTTGATTGTCAAAAGCTGAAAAGAGATGAAGCTTTCAGAGTTTTCTGTTCTTGATTTTAATTAGCCTGACTTCTGTAGAAACTTCATTGAGAAGATTGGTGTTGAACATTTAAAATTACATGTACTTTTACAAGTTTTGCATAGCACTGTTTCTGTGAAACCCTGTGGGAGGAGAGGTAAAATGGGGGAGAGACAATCTGCAGGACTAGAACCATATGGTTAAAGAGATTGGCGCTTGAGTAAGCATGCCAGAAAGTTAATAGGGGGATTTTAGAGTATGAGCTGTGAAAACTGGAAGCAAGAATGATGTAAGGCTTGAGGGGGGAAGGAGGAGGAAAAGTTGTCTGCCCATATCTACATTTGAAGCAGGTTTATTAATAAAACTCCCGTGTTCACCTATACAGCTCCTTTCAGTCTGGAAGCACCAAGACAGAGAAAAACTAAACAGATTTCTTATGTACCACCTTCAACCTGCAAAATATTAACCCCATTGGATATTCACATTTTTAGAAAACTGTTAAATAAGGTGTTGGAACATATTCACAGATATTGAGATTTCTTACTGCTTGGAGTTTGTCAGTGTCAGCAGAGATATGATCCAGGACTAGAAAGTTTGAGCTTTTATCTTTGAGCGGATAAGGGGAGGAACACCAGTAGATGCCATTCAAGACCTAACGCAGTTCCATCTGGCTGCTGCCATTGGGTCTATCAGCCCATGGGCAGGTCCCCTTTGGATTGCCTCTGACACAAAGCTAACAGGACTTGAGTTCAAGTCAGTAGGTGTATTCATGGAGTTACCTCTGGAATTGAAGCAAAGATCCTCCAAGCAAAGAAGTTGAGTTGCAGAAAAGCAAGCAGTGCTTGTCACCGCGCAGCTGCTCCCCTTGTGTAGTCTCTGTGTTGGAGGACCAGGGTGCTTGGCGTTGTGGTCAGGATGAATTAAAAGGAGGCTTTGCAGCTCACATGGTGGAATTACATTTTGTTTCTTCTCTTAAGATACCTTAATTTTTGCCTTGTGAAAGTAGGATGGAGAAGCAAGGGTCTGATATCTTTTCTATAAAAAAAACCCCCCCCCCCCCACTTCTTTCATCACACTGCTTTTCCTATTGAAGTTTTGTTTTGGGGAAGCATCCGAGTTTGTTTTGGATATCACTAATAGCCCAAGCTATGATTCTAAACTGAGCTGAGCTGAGAAATCTGGAACTTTGCTTCTCTTAAAAACAGGCAAATATGGTCTTTAGGATTGTATAGAGAGAAATAAAAGTGAGCCTAATTTGGTTCCCAAAAACCCCCACCAAAATCCCAAAACCAAGCCGAAGAACTGCTCCAGTTTTTCTCCAAGAGGCAGAAGATGGGAGATTACGCAGATCATGATTTGGAGTATGAAATTCCTGTTGTGAGGGTGGCCCTTTTTAGGAGCAGGAACAGCTTTTCTTGTGCTTTCCAGCATATGTTTTCTGGCAAATTACCTTCCACCTTCTTTGAAAGATGGGCTGAGTTTGTGAAGCAAAACAATGAGATTCCAAATTTGCCTTTTTTCATAAACTGAGTTAGTTGGTAAAAAAGTGTTTCTTACCCATTTGCTATCTTGTTCTAAAGATGGAGTTTTCATTTAAACAAGTCTAATGCAAATCTAACTGGAACACCTTTTTTTTTTCTTCTTTTTTCTTTTATCTCAAACAATTCCCTCATCTCCTGCCAGTTGTGGGTCCCAGTTCTGTGTTTTCACTGTTCTTCCTTTGTTGGAGAAAGGTCTGTTGGGTTTCTGGAGATGCCTGCACTGGCTGCTCTGCATACGAAAGGAAATGCCAAGAACGATAGTAAAGGCAGTGAAAGGAAAAGAAAACCCAATTATAAGCAGGTGAAATTTAGTCATTCGTGGCTTTGATGCCTTTTCATCATCAGTTCGTTCCACAGTGTGAAGGTAATTCTCCTGCTGGTGTATTTGGGCATTACCCTGAAGTTGGATCAGTGATAAATTAGCATTTTGCAGTGTTTGTGGAAGCACTTGAAAGAAAGTAACAGATGTAGGGTCTGCAGCTGAGACTGACATCTTAATTTGTTGTGTTCATGTAGTTTTAGGTATACCATGGAAATTGATGGACTGTTCCTATTATCTTCCTGTCTGACTTCATCAAGTGCTGTCAGAAATACCAGTGAAAGTTCAAGCTATTGGAATGAATAGTGGGGTTTCTTTTCCCCTTTACTGAAAATAATGTAACTTGTTTCAATTAAAAATATAATTATAGTAGAACCAGTGGTGTTTCTCCCCAGTAATGATGTAGGAGATTAAGTTGTCCCTTTACTTACCAAGTAATGTTTATCTGGGGAAGTATCAATGCCCTGTGGTCAGCAAAGGAAAAATTCCTCTTAGTGCTCTCTAATGTCCTCACAGCAGTGAGGATGGATGTTAGCTGATTGTACTGAATTAATTGCATGCTACTGAGTGTCACACTCCTAGGACAGTGCTTATGGTAAAATACAAGCGGCTATTCCCTGCTAAATGCAGTAGTGCAAATTAAGACAGTATTCCGCGAAGTTTTCACAGACATTTTTTGTGCAGCAGTCGTACTTTCTTGAGGATGGAGTCCACCTAATTGTGAATGAACTCTTGAACTCTTTCTTTAATTAGTACTACACAGCTGGGACAGGAGAAATTAATAGAAGTTGGGTTTGTCCATTTGAACTAATGTGTAGATTAGCCTGAGCAAATGCAAGAGAACTGCAAGAGCCAGAGGAAGGCTGAAGTCTACTGGGGAAATATTGGCTCTGCAATCCTTGTTTTAATCCGTGTTTCTTTAAGTCAGTATTAGTCTGTCCCCCTCAACCTGAAACAAAAGGAAAAAACCCCAATAAACAAACAAAACCCTCCCCCCAGCCTCAGTTGTGCCTTTACTAGAAACCCAACTGACTTTTTAAAATATTGGACGAACAGGTGACGTGTTTTGTCTGGTCAGCAGCTCTGGCAGAGCAACAGAGCTCTCGCGTGCAGGATCATTGGTTTGTACCCGGGATGGAGTCCCTCTGCTGATCACAGGCCCCGTGGGCTCTCTGCTGTGACTCGGATCCTTCTGTGCATGTGCCTTCGGTGATTCAGGATACACTGGAGGTTATTGCTCTGGACTCCGTGCACCAAAGTGCTTGACAAGGGAAAGGCATTTTGACTGCTGTGGGCTTCTCCCTGCAGCAGCTTTGAACAGAGCAGCAGTCCATCCAGCAGTCTAGGCAAATGACTTCAATTATTTGCTGCAATCCTGTAAGGCAATGCTGAAGTGCTTGTTCCTGTGATTTAATGGGCTGTAATTCTGTCACTCCTAACGAAGCACTATATTTTAGTGAAGTCCAGCTTGCAGTGACTCACTTGGTAGCACTATTTGCTCCTTCATGCAGATTCACTTGGATTTTAAAACTGATCCAAGCTCCGGAGAGGCTGAGGGAATGACGTACGGCTGCATAGCTTTGATGTCAGGATTGAAATAAAAATGTGGAAGGAATAAGATAAGTTTACTTTGTGTTGGGACAGTATGATGGACTAACCTTGAGACTTACTTGGGGTGTCTGTGGGGATGGGAGGTAATGTACCGATGGACTAACCTTGAGACTTACTTGAGGTGTCTGGAGGGTGTCTGTGGGGATGGGAGGTAATGTACTTGGTACAGGAAACCAGTGATGCTTTCTGAAGCTTGCAGTTAAATTAGTTGGTGAATGGCAAAGAATGACAGCAGGCCAGAACCGGGCAGTTATGCCCATCTGTTAGTGATGGGCTTGCAGGGCATTTGTCATCCTTGGCTCTCTGAGCAGCACGTAAGAAGCATCATTAACTGAGTTTAACAGGTGGGCAAATGGCAACAGGTACAGCAGAATTGTTCGAGTCATACACTGAAGACTGAGAAACTGAAGCCCTTGTCCTATGTCTGGCTTTGGATGCTGGCAGCTTACTGCTGAAGAATGTACTGAGATAAAGGCCCAATTCACGTGCACTTTCTGCCCCTTTTTTGTCTCACTATGTGTAGTCTTAAAATTACAAGTCCAGCTCTGGCACACAACTCTTACAAGTGGTTGTAGGCTCGGGGGGGCTGAAACAAAGCCTGGTGCTGGGAGGTTGTGGGCAAGTACAGTTCATCTCCAAACACGGAGCAAGTCCCATCTGTGCCTTCTGACAGCTGAGTTCAGGAGAGCATCCTCCTGCCATGGCTTCAGCAGGTGAGCTCGTGTTCCTGGTAGAGCTGTGAGTGGCTGTTACCAAGGATTAGTGCGTGTGCTCTGCAGCCTCTTTCCATCTGATGTACCAATTAGTGAGCTCTGTGAACTGTAAATGAGCTGTATCAATGCCATTTTTCCCCTATAGCCCATGTAATTAAAGTAACCAAATCAGACACTTAGTGACAAAAAAGAATAATTCCCAACCATAATTCATCGCGGTCATTTTACGTTATTCAGCAGTTACCTAATTTGAACACAGTACTAAATTGTGTTAGCTCGCTGGACCGCACTAATGGTCTGACCCAGCAGGACAGCACATCCAGCCGAACTCTGCAGAGCTCAGCCAGCATGAGCTGGCTGCACCGTCAGTTTTTAGCCTGCACTAAAGCCTTTACTATTTTTTCTTCCCCTAGTAGTTAGTCCTAGGCTGATTTTCTCCATTTTCTTGCCTAGAATTAACTGTGCCCGTATATAAAGCTTAGCAGATGTTCAAGGAGCCAACTTGGACCTAGCTCCAGTCTGACTTTTTTTTTAAAACTGTCACTAACGAGAGAAGGTTTCTGCTGTAAACGCTTCTTGGCACTTGGATGCACTCTCCTCTAGTGGCCTTACGCAGCCCAGAATTATAACCTTTTCTGTGCATGCTTTAAAAAAAACCCCAACAAATCAGCAGCTCTGTACTTTGAAGGCTGCAGGTCCATAAAGAAGGGCCTGAAAATGGAAGGATGTTTCAGGTAATGCTCTCTTTCTAATAATACTGCATCCAAATCATCATTTTTTGCAGGGACAGTAGACTGGAAGTTAAAAGTCTTGCTTTTAATGTCTTTTAGGTCCTGACATCTAGACAATCATTAGAGAAAATAAAAAATGGAGTCAAGGTCTGTATTGCCCTCCGTCACATCAAACAGGATGGCTGCTTATCCAGTACATCTTGTAGTTTATTCCATGGGGTAATTTATTTACACATTACTTTATCAACAAGTAGCATGTAAGGAGCACCTGCCAATGCAAATTCAAGGCACTATGTGCTAAGTAGAGAAGAGAAAGAAATTACTCCTTTGCAGAACACTTACGATACTCGTATGGGATAAGCAAGTCCTAAATCCCAGCCCTGTATTCCTAATGACACTTTGCATTAGCAGCCATCACTGTTCTGTTCCAGGTGCCAGCCTCCTGGGTGTCCTGCGTTCCCGGAGCCCTTTTCCTGCCCCTTGAGGTCCAGAATGCTGGTTTAGGTCTAGCCCCAACTCTGGTGGGTTCTCTGCCCTGTCTGGACGGAACCATAGTGTCTTTCCAAAGCCCTCACAAGATAGTATGTCAGAGAGATTTCACTGGTGATGTGCTTCATTGTCTGGCCAGAATCTGTAATTAAGATGCTGCTGAACTCTAGACTTCCAGCAGGTGAGTGTGTCAGCAATTTGAAGGGGTACATTGCTTCTAAACTACTTTATTGACAGTTGCAGTGATTCACTGGAAAGGGCTCTTATAAGCTTCTGGGTATCCCTTTTTAAAATTTAAAAAAAACCCCAAACTTTTACCAGGCTGGAATGTAACAGCAAATCCCTTTTTGTCAGTCAGTGAGCCCGTTCTACCTTGAATCTGCCAGAGGTGACCTGTGCCAGCAGCAGTGTTTTTGTTGGGCATTTTTTCCCCTTGGTCTGAACCAGTGACTAATCTATACTAGTTACAGGCAAAAACTGTAAAATGCTGCTTGTGTTTCCCTGTCAATGTCCATTGTCACAACACAGAATAAAACAACAGCTCCATTACTAAATTGTGATCTTGAGTGAGCCATTTCACTGTCTGAGCTTAGGCTATGCTCCTCAGCCCCTGCCATGGCTCAGGCGATCACACCACACAGGCTTTCAGTTGCTGAGGATGTTTAGGCAATATATAAATCTTGTCTGTGGACTGAGTCCCATGTAATCATGAAGGACCTAAAAAAAAAAAAAATTGGAACAAAGTTGCCTTCTACCTAGTTTGCCAAGAGGGAATGCATCTGTAGGCTCAAATCCAGCTGTTTGGTGTTTTAAACTAAGGCTGGAGGAATGGTTTTGAGTTGTGAGACTGAGCCATTAACAAAAAACCCACTTCTGGTTGATGCCATTCCAGTTGGGGAAGGGCTAGAAAGAAAAGAGTTTTTGAAGAGGAACGACTGATTAAAATGCCTTATGTTTTAGAGCAGTAGGCATCCGTTGTGACTTGCATTAATCAGTGTGAGAGTGAAAGAGGTGTATAGATTCATAAAGATCTGCCAAGCGCTTTTTTGTGCACTAGTCTTATAGCAAGTTCTGGCCATTGCCAAAGCTGGATTTTGTAATTTGATGAAAAAGCTTTTCAATATTGAGCAATATCGTGCATTCTGAAGAGGCACAGAGACAAGATTACAGCTTCATTCCTTATTAGTAGCCGCAGATGACTTTTTACTGTAAAAGATTGTTTCTGCAGATGTATACTGAATGAGAGGAAGGAGTGAGGTTTATCTCTCCACAAACACGTTTCTCTGAGGAAAGAGAAATCTAGATTGTTTTCTTTAGTCTCCCATAGAAGAAGATAGCTGATGTAAACCAACTTGGATTCCTGTAGTCATTATAACCTGATCACAGTGAATAATGCAGTATTGCTTACTCATTGCGCATTAAATGGGGATTCTGGGAGAGTGAAATTGTTCCAATGGTTGCCAAGTGCAGTGATATCTTTACAGACAACATGTGGACAGCTTTGCTCCATATTTTACAAAGCCAGTGAACCAGTCCACATTGCTATGCACCATTTAAGTCATGCTAAACACATTTCAGTACAAGTCAGGTGTGTTTACAGCTATGTGATTCTTTCCAGTAATCCATCTACTTGCAATTGTTTTATACTTAGGTGGTGTTTTTTCAGAAGGAAATAGAGCTGAACACAGCTGCCCATAGGGATGAAGTGGGCAAGGGACAAAGCTGGGATGGAAAAGTAGAGGCAAGTCATAACCTTAGGGAAGAAAGACATTCAAATTAAGTACTTCCATTTTGTGAAGTCATGGGAATGTTGTGCGGTCTTCACTAGAGCTGCACAGTCCCATTCAACGTGATACATACAGCATCACATTACTTGCCGATACCTAGACATCTTTAGTCCTCAGTTTTTTGTGAAGAAACAGCTACCTAATGGAGATATACTGCTTCAGACATCTCTGAGGAGTGAATATAGTTAAATGAATGAGCAGCAATCTGCCTTTTTTTGGCAGTGTTTCATTTTTCTAGATGCAACGCAGAATTCTAGATCCAGTCTCCTCACAAATTGCCTTCAGGCTAAGAATTCTCTTTCGGGGCTCTTTGCCACCATTTCAATCAGAAGTGACATATTATGTGTGGTTTTTTTTAATTAGAAAAATTAAGATCCAGACACTTAGCACTAGCAGGCTAATGTCCCGTGTGAACAACTCCCGGTTGGAAGGGGTCTTGTACCTGGAACTACAGTCCACTAAAGACTTCCTGGCAAAGTTCAACAAAACCGTGCAAACAATTTTCCCTATGCAGCTGAGGTACTTTACTGGGCGAGCTATCTACTAGCCTTCAATAAAGTGGCAGCATTCTTTTCCTACCCAAAAAAAAAAAGTTCAGAGCATACTGTGAGAAATTTCTTGTGCTATTGTGCTGTGCCTTTGCTAGGTTATCTCTTTCTAGAGGTTATCAGAGTCACAGAAGACAAGTTCCTGGCAATAGCCCAGGCTTTCTGGTAATCATCCCAAACTGCATGATAGTACTTTCAGCTACTGCTTTTGAAAAAAGCAAAGTTTGTGGTTATTTGACAGAAAATTCAGTGTCCCTGTAAATGCAGCTCATTGTATTCTTTGTTTTAGGGCAGAGAGCAGAAAAACACAACACAGGAATAGCATAGGGCAGCTTTCCCTGAAGGTTCACTTGTTCACAGAGAAATTTGCCAGTTGAGACTTTGTGCCGCTGTCTCTGACCTCTATATCCCTCTTAAATAGCAAACAATAAAGGGTGGGACTATTTGGTCCTGAAGTAAAGAAGGCTTGCTTTGCCATAGTGTGGTGGGAGCCACATATGTTAGTTTTAAAAAATAGCCATTTTTAAACCCCCTACCCCAAGATATGAAAAATAGTCTCCCCACTCCAATTTCTAAATATTTGGCTATTTCCAGATGCTTTTTTAGATCAGTTTAGGATAGAAAGTATTGAGGGGTGGGGTAAACTTGCTTTGGACTTCAATGCAAATTTTAGTTTCTAAATTCACATGTTTGTTGCTTGTGTGGAATAGTTTATATAAAGAATAACATTTTAGGCACTCAGAAATTTAGCTCTTGGTTATCTTGCTTTTTTAACTGTCTGTGAGGTGGTGAAGACCGCCAGCTCTCCCTCCCCACACCCATTTGCAGGACAGACCATGGGTATGGGTCCTCAAGTAAGGCAGCAAGCCTCTGGTTTCAGTTTCCCTTTCTGCATGAGAGTATTTTCAAGCCACAACTGAATCATGAAACCCAGGAAAGTAAAAATAAATTTTTCCACTTCACTCAGCCGGATGCTGCCCAGTTCCAGCTGAGGTGAATGGCTCCTTTGCCTCACAGCGCATTTCCAGTGTTGGAAGGACCATGGCGATGGCTGAGCAATCCTGCCCGGTTCCTAAGGCGCAGCACTGAGAGCAGGAATCCAAGTACTCGTATTGCATCATTCCTTTAAAGTCGTCTTTGACTTCAGTTGTGGTAATGATTCATATCAGCTGATTCTTTAGAGCCAAAAATAGAACTGTTTTGATGTGACCTTGGACATGGATATTGGATCACCTATCTGGGTTTTCAATGTTCCACTCCATAAACAGTCGCCTTATTTCCTTTGAGTTTTACCTTGTTACCTGCTTGGTGGGCTGTTGGAAGCTGAAGTTTTCAGGAGAGACCATAGGAAGTAGATGCTAATTTTTGATACTTGAATTAAATTTTGAGTTAGGCTTCCTCGGAAGATCTCACAGGGAGAGCTTGGTAAGTTTTAGGTGTTATGCAAATGACAGCTGTTGCTGTTCTCTCTGAGCACATCAGACCCTGATTTGCTGTTGGGATTGTCTAATCACTGCCAGCCCAAGTGTTTGGAGTGGAAGTAATTACAGCAGTACTTTCAACTAATTGGTATTCATGGAGTAGTAGTGAAAATGTTGATTTGAGGGATAAGTGAGCTAAGTATTCATGGAGGAACAGGCACCTAAGAGCATTTGGGGCTGGTTCCTGTTGCTGCTGTCAAAACAGCTGTAACAAGGTAAACAGTTCACGTGCCATCTTCAACCTGAAGAAACACTGACAAGTCTCAGACACGTACTAGGTCATGATGGCATCAAAGACCTGATTACTTGCTCTGTACTGTAGCTCCTAACAGGGTCTATGATTAGCTCTCTGTCTTGGGCACAACATCATCTCTTCTGTGCATTGACTGCACTGAAGGGCTTCCAGTGCTTCTGGGCAGATGGTGCCGAATTGGTTATTCACAGAATCATAGAATGGTTTGAGTTGGAAGGGACCTTTAAAGGTCATCTAGTCTACCCACCTTTTTTTGGCTTTACTGCTGGATGTTTAGGGTATCGTGTAGTTTATGCTCAGTTAAGCTGGTGCTGGATGTTCACCTGTGAGATATGCGTCATGGGAGCATAGAAATGTGACTGTGATAATATTACCTGTTCTTGATGGCTCCATTATTTCATTTTTGAAGGTGCTAAGCAGGCTTCAAGTGAGGGGACGTATCTTCTTTTTGAGTATGTTTGTATAAGCTCAGCAGAGAGGAGCTAGCCATTAGATCACTAACATTGGGTTTCCAAACTCTATATTCAGGCAAAAAAATTGTTAATTGTCTTTAATCAAAGCAAAATACTTTCTTCTACTTTAAACTAATGCAGTAGAATCTCTCTGCCTAGAGATTACCTAAGAGGAGAGAGCTGTTTAGCTCATACAGAAGAAGGAAGTTTAGAGCAGGGACCTTCATGACCTGACTCTCCTCCAGTTTGCTCCAGTTAACATTATGAATGCCATTTGTTTTTTATAGTGTAGTTACTTGGGTCATGATGGTGTTGTCCTGAGGCACTGACACAATATATTCCAACTCTGGGACTCTTTTGTTAAAGAATAAGTGTAATGTGGGAGCGGAACTGAAACTCAAAGACCAGTATTTACATTGTAGGCTGATTTGGCTTTTGCATCCTTGGAGGTACTTCCATGTAACAGTTTTGTATTGGTTTGTTGTTTTTTTCCCAGCTGTGCCCTGATTCTGATGTAAACCCAAGAATTAGTCTTGGATTAGTCGTTGTTGAACTACAGTAATAAATTCCAAGAGCACCAGCCATCTACCATGCTTGACTGGAGTTGCTTGTTAACAGTACTTATGTTCCTAGTGGCATTTGGAAGGGTGATAACCATCCTGGATCTGTGCCCAGCTGGAGACAGAGCAAAACTTTATTTGCTTATTTGTATTAGAATGTTGCTGTCCTGTTCTGCCCCTAATTCTATGTGCTGCTGAGCTCGCTGTTGCGGTTACAGCTTTGAGATGCTTGCTGACCCAGAGAGGTGCTTCTGAGTGCAAATGGCCTGAGCAGGACACCACATGTTGGAGTTGTCCTCATGCGTGTTGTATAATGGCAAATGCATTACTAAAGGATTCTGTTCTCTTCTCTGGGCTTCTAATTGCTGATGTTGACACTGTGGGGTTCTGAAAGGTGAAAGGGCTGAATACTCAGACTTTTGACAATCTCTTTTGGTGGGGGTTTGGAGAGTTTTTCTTATCAGGTGTGATGAGGTTCTCTGTGCACAGCACACAAGATTCTCAGAAGGCAAATGTAGAAAGTCTCTTCCAGGAGGAGTGGGTGCATATCTGAGTTGCTTTTTTGGTGGTAAGCTCTTGTTTTGGTCAATGTCTAGTAATTTTTGAACAATTCAAACTTTTGTATTGAACAGAACAGATTGAGCAGCCAATAAGCTGGAAAATTGGAAGAAAATCTTGATACGTTCAGCTGGTGCCTGGCATCAGAGCAGCCTGTCCATATGATAAATGTTTCCGCAGCCAAGTGGGCCAGGAGTGTGAGTGTCCACATGTGAAGCAGAATAATAAAGCTGGGGGAATAATGTGGTTTCCTGAACATCTTTATAGAAAGAGGTCAAAGCCGATGAAAGAAGCACGGCTAGTCAACTAACAATGAGAAATAAAGTTATAACTACTTTTCATGGACATAATTTGTGATGAATGCATAGGTTGGAAACCCATCAAGGGTTCGAAGGATGGAGCTGCCTTGTCTGATGGTTACCTGTTGGGTGCTGGCTGGGCTGAATGCAGTGAGAAGTTGTGATGGGTCTCGTCACTGATGCCTCCAGTGAATTTGTGCTGTGCTGGAGCTCTGCAGAGCTGTGAACTACTTGATAATGGCTGATCAGATTTTTTTTTTCTTTGAAATCACACTAATTTGAGAGGTGGTTTGGTTTTATTTCTAACTTACCAGGTGTTACTTTGGAATTGCTGATTAAATGTAGGCTGTGAACAGTTGGCAAGGCTTATAATTCTTTCCTTCTATATAGCCAGTATATTACCTAAGCTGAGAGCTTTGGTTTTGAATGTAGGAGGATGGCAGAAAGTGCACCACAGTTAGAGAACGGGTGGGAAGATTGCAAGAAATAGGGGCAGGAGCTTGAGAGATGAAGTGGCTTAGTGCTGCAGATGGAAAGGTGGTTTTTCAACCATGCTGCACAGAGTCTGCCCCAACTGACTTGAATTTAAATTCAACTGGACTTTGAAAGCAAAACGACAGTTGTCAGAATGGTCTTGGGTTCTACAGTTAAATGATCTGTCTTTCCCATTACCCAGTAATTCAGTTCCTTCTCCCATATATATCCTCATTTACCCTTATACATAGAATATACACTGACAGTTTTATCTCTGATGTGATAGAAGGTCCATTCCTACCTGTCTGCTCAAGCTTTCTTCATGTCTGTCTTAAGCATGCAATATTGGAACCAGCAACAAATCCCCATGGAAAAGTGGGTCACTTTATTTTAAAAAAAATGGTTCCTAGAAGCCCTACATTTGCAAGCATAATTACAGCTCTTTCTTCGTAGCACTTTTCATGCAAACATGCGCTGTCTTCATAAGAATTTCTGATTGTATCATAATTCAAAAGAAATAGGATGTAACTATCCATTAACTTGATTTTTAATTTTTTTGTCTAAGCTACTGACAGCCATGAATTGTAGCTCCAGAGCAACAGCTGATTTATGAGTTTAACTTCTATGCAAATATTAGTGATATTCAAGTCATTGGAGATGCCAAATTTCTTTTCTTGTGTTTCTAGATTTACCAGAGATGCTGGTTAGTATTCAAAAAGGCTTCAAGCAAAGGGCCAAAGAGGCTGGAGAAATTTTCAGATGAACGAGCTGCTTACTTTAGATGTTATCACAAGGTAAGATGTGGTAATATGATTGTTTTTTAAACTTATTTCTATGTACAATCAAGAACAAAATTTGAAGTTGTCATGTGTTAATTGGCATGAAAATTTGAACTTTTTTTTACTGTAAAGGTCCTAAACCCACTTTAGGTCTTTAGTTCAGTAGAGTTAGAATAAGTGTTCTGTTTTCTGCTTTGTAGCAAACATCTTGCTAAGCTAATGGAAAATTAACTTGTTTTTAGAGAAGATGTCCTTTCCTCTCAGCCCCGTAAGATCAGAGCTGAAATACTTTGCCATGACTACTACTCTTCATAATTACAGTAGCGAACTTAGAGGTTCTCATTTCACTAGGATTTTTCGTCTGTGGGAGAAAGTAGACAGCTACAGATATGAAAGGCAACACAATTTTTTTCTTGCAATAGTGATGTGACAAGCTTTGCTAAATTCACTGGTATTAAAAGAGTGAAGTTTTTCCCTCTAATCACTTCTCTGGAGTTATGTGCACATTTCATATTCATCTGAGAATTTACATGTGTAATTCTCCTGGGCGTGAAGATGAAAATAAGAAACCCTTTAATTTATAATCATTGTAGGCAAAAGCTTAATATATTAGAAGATTAGGAATTATGTGTATGAATTCCTAGGAGTTGGCGAGCACAGCTCAGCTTGGGGCTGATCTGCAGTTACTCATGTTGACATACATTTAGGAGGAAATCTTGAGGGAATACTGAATCGGAATTCAGACTTGTCTGTCCACATGCCACTTAATTTGTAACTGGTTGGTCATAAAACCTGTGGCTATTTGTAGTAAGTCATGGCCAGAAATAGTTCATTCACATTTATATTAAGCAAGTTTCAGAAGTAATGAGAAGTGCATTTTTTTCATTTGATTTGTGTGAGGGTTGCACAGTGTGTGTAAGACAATTTCCAGCTTTATGTGAAACCTTACATTAATGTTAGTATGGCTCTGTCAATTGTTGATGTATTTCTTCTATTGCATTAATGCAATATATCAGCAGCACACACTGACTTGAAGTTCACATTAGGTAGTGGATGTGAAATCCATGAGGAATCTAAATGAGGCTGGACTTTCTCTTCTTTCAAGAAGTTCTGAAGGTTAGCACTTATTTGTCACATACGTAGCCTGACAGCAGTTTCCTGCGTCTGGATCTGTAGACCAAAGCACCATAGAAAGTCTCACTAGCTTGGGGGGATTTTCAGTTTTAAGTCAAGCTTAGTCTACAGTTAACAGTTACTTAA
This sequence comes from Pterocles gutturalis, assembly GCF_000699245.1. Classification (NCBI taxonomy): domain Eukaryota; kingdom Metazoa; phylum Chordata; class Aves; order Pterocliformes; family Pteroclidae; genus Pterocles; species Pterocles gutturalis. Next base: position 21,271 of record NW_010128151.1, read on the forward strand.
TGTTAAACTATTGCTTCTTCTATAAATTTAGTTTCTGGATTCCTCTGGTAGCTTATTTGACAGGAATAAACAATGTTGAAACTCCACAATCAGTCACTGGGAATCGACTGTTTACTTTAGTAGCTGAAAGGTTCATGCTTTCTGTTTTTGAAAGCTATACCTCTATGTAATTGAATCTATAATATTACTAGCTATAGACATTAAAGCAAATCCTAGTCTTAGCTGAATTTTTCAGAAATATTGTCATAGCAGTAAGACATCCTGCAGGTATTTGGAGTAGTTTTTTTGTCAGAACTCAGCCAAATCTAGGGGCTATGTCAGGCAGGATGAAGACCGAAGCCCAAATATCTTGTGGGGAAGTGGGCAGAGAAATTTTTACCTTTTGGAGGAGTAAAACAATCTCACGAGAGCACTGGTTCCAGCTGGAGTGAACCAATAGATTATTTCCTAAATCTCCTTTGGTGGGCAAGTGGGGTCCGAGTCTTCAGCTGGACATACCTGAGATGGTCAGTCTGAGTGTCCATGTTCTTTGGGTGTCTCAGAGCTGCTGGTCTAGACTGCTGGCTCCAGTCCCTCTGAGCCCTTCCCCTAAACTTCTGTCTGCTTCAGGTCCCAGGTATGTAGAATGAGATTAGGGAATGCAACGCTGAAGTTTCTTCCAGAAAGTCAGGAGTGCTCTTGTATGACAGAGAGAGATCTCTCTTCCCAGCACCACATCAGCCTGGACGCTGCGGATGAGCTGGTGCAGAGGCTGGATGGCTGGGCAGTGATCTGGCTGCCGTTTGTGGGAGCAACCCTGGGAGTGTGGTCTCCAGCGTTTGTTCTCCGCGTTTATCCTTCCTCTTTGCTGCTCTGTAATGAAGCAGTACTGACCAAGAAGAGCAGTTCAACTGGGGGTGTCCAGGGCAGAGGGTTGTCACTTAAGCAGTGCTGCTGTTTGGTAGTGGGGCTCTGCATCCCCCCATTTTTTCGCAGTGATGATAAATGAGGTTGTCTTCTAGTTCTGGAGTCAACAGCTGTACAAGTTGATGGGTCCTGTTTGTTTTTACTGAACCTTATTGGAAGGAAGCTAATGAATATTAAATAGCATTTGCTGGCTAAAATGTGTTAACTTACAAAGAGCACAGGTGGATAAAAATTAGTTCCTTTTTTTTAAGTAAGCTTTGTAAATGTGTGAGTTTCTAAGGTGGTGAGTGATCCAGCTTCTACCAGTACTAAATATGGGGTGCTGAAAAAGGAGAACACGTCCCTGCTGCTCTGTACCACTCTAGAGTAGAAATGATTCTTATAAGCAGCATAGTTAATTAAAAAAAACCAACAAACAACTTAATGTGACCAAGTCTTCAACTAACGCTACTTGTCACCTGTTTTTAATGTCTAATATTAATGGAACTTTTGTACTGAAGACATCACCCGGAGGCATAGGATAGTTATTGCTGTTGTCTCGTGAGCTTGGTCAGCAAGAGCAGCTGCTGTAGTAACAGCCTGATGGGGTGTGGGGGCTTTTCTGGGACTACTCTAATTCTGTCACTCCTGGACAAAAGGCTGCTTCTTGCTGTCTCTGACAGTAAAGTTAATCCTACAAATGACAGTCCCAGCCAGTCCTGTTAGCCTGTCAAGTGTCACTGTGTCAAATGCTTGTGCTAATGAATCGAAGGGCAAGAGCAGTTCGGTCTGATTGATAGATGATACTGTAAGAGGAAAACCGCACTTACAGATTACTGGTGTTTCAGAAATACGGTCGTTAACGTCCTACCTGGGTTCTGAAGTGATTCTCAAATGCTGCTGAAAGCAGCATCAGCTCTAGAAAACTGAGGAGCCCCTGCTCACCCCATCAATCTCAGGAAAGGTTTAATCAATCATAAAACTGTAAAAGGGTAGAAAAAGAAAAATGATGAATGGAGCTAATTTTTCAATAGCACCTGCCTCCTTCACTGAGGTGTTAAATTGTTTCATTTTGTTGCTTTTTTTTTCTGTGATAATTAAAGTGCAAATATTACTTTGATTTATTAGTGGAAACAGTCTGTCCAGAGCATTTGTTCCGTTGGCACCCTGGTGGTACCAGTCACTGGAGCTGAGATGCTGTGGACTGAGACTGTGCAGCATCTCCTTGGTGCTTTTAGTTGAGGTCTCTTCTTTACCCATTGGAAGTCTGGGTCACAAGCGATGTTTCTGAGGTGGCTTGGTGGTGTTTCTGGCACATTGGGGGGTCCAATTTGAATGCGTGATGTACGTGTCCTCTTCTGCAGCCCTGCACCAGAGGCTGAATCTTAACATCCTTGCCACTCAAAGTTTAAAATGACAACAACAAAAAGGTTTTTTTCTTTATAATACTGACCTTTAAATACTTTCTGATCTTGTTCTATTTTTTTTAAACATGGAAAGGTTAAAGTGTCCTAAAATACATGTCATCTGAGAACAGTCATCTGTAGCTCATGAAGTAAATGGGAAATTTGCATACACAAGGCGAATTGCTCACTTAATTTAGTCCCACAAGGGAGAGAAAATAATTGGGATCCGGGCTACAAAATCCAGACAGAGAGTTGCCTTTCAGGTAGCTGTCTAGTTTTCACTTGGTAAATGTAAATAGTCAACCACAAATTACCATATGCTTTAACAAAATAATATTGGAGGAAGGAAGAAATTCTTATTTCTCCAAATGACTTTTGACTTTAAAATGTGCCAGAAGAATCCTTGATGTTTCAATACAAAACCAACTAATTGCATACTGCTGATGGGAATATACTGTATCCTCAAGGGGATCTAAAGTTTTAATCCGATTGTATTAGTCTTGACTTGAAACAGCAGAAGTAATTTAAACAGTCTTTCTGTCTAGCTGTGGAATAATCCATTTGGAAAATTGAATTGTGTAATTTGTAATTGTTTTCCAGGTTTGCTAATGCAAAACTGTATCGGTAGCAAATTAAATGTTTAAAGTATGACCACTCTGCTACTAACTGATGGTTAAACATTTATTTTAATGAATACCATCACTTACTATGAGGGAAATGTCTAGTTTGAGGCCTTAAAAGAATTAAAGTAACTTGTCAGGATATTTTGGTATCTGCACTACACCATACAGCAAGGCTCACTGTGAGTCTGTGGGGCACGTACATGTCCCCCTTCCCTATGGAAGGGTGTATCTTGTGCATGGCTTGACTGATCCTATGAGTGAAGGAGCAACCTGAGAGTGATGGTAAAAACTGAATCTCTAAATCCACTAGTTGTTCCCAACTTTAATTTCTTCGAATAAACCGGTGCTGGAATACAGCAGGGTTATGGCCAGTGTGTGTGATTCTGTATGTGAGCAAGGGAAAACTAGCAGCTGATGTTTTTTTCCCACTGAAGAAAGGGAGATATAGGCATGGCTGTAGATCTTATTTTTTTTATACATACATTTGTATTTTAAGATACTTTTTTAAAAAAAACTATATAAAATTTTAGTATGCTATGTATACTTAGTAAGTTAGATATGTACAGGCAAATCTTATAAGCAGGACTGGTCTGGAGTTGCAGCAGCATTTTCCATTAAATGTTCCCCTGACATGTCCTGGGAAGTGTTCTACCTGTACTCATCATGGGGGAAATTTTCAGGAAGCCAAGACAGATGCATGAAGTCCTTAATTAAGATGAAAAAAACCCAAATACTTGGAAACCATTAAATGTGCCAGTTGTGTAGGCAATAAATATACTCCCTTGTGTTGTGCTCTGAAAGGCTGCCTATATTTGAGAATTATGTGCTAATTCAAACAACAGGTTGAATGCTAAAGACCATTTTTAGTAAACTGTATGGTTGACATGGTTTTGAAGGGAATGGGAGAGATGGAAGTATTTTTGCCCGAGTGTATCTGGTCAGGGTGAAGCTCTGCTTATGCTGTTGGTTGGGAAATGAATGATTAGTTTTTGTTCCTGGTTCTGAACTCTCTTACCACGCATCTCTGCAAGTATTTTAGTTTTTAATATAATGAAATGTATTTCAATTACATGGACTGTCACCTTAACATAAAGGAGGTTTGAAAGTAAAGGGGAGGGGAGAAGTATGCAAAAGATGGTCTTTAACCCTGAACAAAATATCATTCCTCTTGTGACTCCTCTGGTAATAGTTTTAGGTCAGATATTTGTGGTTTACCCACCTTTTTAGAATTAAGTTTATAAACGTGCATTAATCTCTGACAAATAAAACATGTGTGAATTAGAACTAACTGTGAAAACACTGTTTTGCAAGAGCCTAGCAGGAGGAGAGTTATTTAAAAAATGACAAAAAAAGAAGAAAATCTCAGCCTCAAATATTTGCAGGTGTTTGGTGTCTGCTCCTGACTCCTTTCCAAAAGCGCGGTGGAGGGGATGTTAGCAGCCTGCCACTTCTTCAGTGTGAATTCAGTGCATATGTGCCAGACAATTTGAACCATCTGTTGCATAAGAGTGAGCAACAGGAAGGCAGTTTAGGCACCTGGGATAATGATGACATTTTGAAGCGTCTTGACGGGCGACACAGCAGGTCAAATATCGAGTGATCTTTAGCCAACTGCTCCCTCCGGAGTGCAGGTGCCCTGCTGAGCCCTGGCAGCAGCTCCTTGGCTAAAGCTGGATCTTGCCAGGAGGGGCTGTTAGCACACTGGAGCACTGCTGGACCTCGGAAAGGTGAAGGCAACTTCAGTGGCTCAGTCCCAAAGTGAAGAGAGGTCAGCTGCCTATTGAGTATATTTTTCCCAGACATAGAAATCAGGTGCCACAAGGTTGTGTCCAGGACAGAAGGCATGGACGAGGTGAAGGGCTGAATTCACCTGACTCTTCTGCATGCTAACGGTTGTGCCACTGACTTCAGCAAGAGTCCCAGAGTGACAGATTATGTCCATCTGTTACTCTCCCTATGTCTGTTAGGTCTGATACTGAAGAAGAACTTAGTCTGAAACCAGCTGGGAAGAAACAAGAGTGTGTGCAGTATGTTACTGTAGACTTCTGGGCCTGGCTGAGAGTTCAGGATTGGGGGCTACCTGTCTGTCACACTTCAGAGGGAGATGCTTTGGTGTCAGCTTGTGCAGCTCAACAGAAGCAAACGCCATCAGGAAATCTTCAGATGCGTGTGAAGACTTTCAGACCGTGCTCTGTGAAATGCCATTATTCAAAAGCTCTCAAGCAGTCAACGCAGCATAAAATAACCCAGGAGCTGCCAAATGTTGTAGCTAGCATTTCTCCAAATGCAAATACCCTTTCTTTCCCAGTTCACAGCTAAAATATGACTTACAAAGGATCTGATGATCAGTGACATTAATGACACAGCACTATTGATTTCAGTATTTCTTCAATATATCACCCAAGGGCTGAAATCACCTGCGATTTTATTTGACCAGGCTGTGAGCCAGGGCTCTTGGAGTGTGTTTTTGGTACATGGCTGCTGTCCTTTGCAGTGCAGTCAGTCTACGTTCACGCAGGGCAGAAGGTGGTTCCTGGCAGCACCTGACTTTCCGCACACTCCTGTATTGTGCAGACTTATATCGGGTCCCTATCCTGTCCCTCATCCCTTCTCCCATCATATAGCACCTGGAGGTAGAGGCAAAGTCATGAGGAAAGGGCTTAGGATAGAGCTTTATAAACACATTAAAAAAATAGTCCTCATATAATAATTTGTTCACGTTCACCCCCCTTCTGCACCACTTTTTTCCTTTCTCCCATCCCTGTACACCCACCCTGCAGACCCAGGGAAAAGCCCATCGGTCTGAGCTGCCCTCGTATAACACCCAGATCAGCGGCACACACCTGTGCTCTGTCTTCATCCTCTGCTCTTATGTTGACTTAGGGAGAGTTTTCGTTTAGAGAAAGGAATTAACTGCTGGTTGATACCCCAGAAAAGCAAAACAGACCACTGTGAATACTGCAAAGGCAACAGATAAGAGGTAAATGATGTCTTAGATAATCTGCATTGTCTTCTTCATAACACAGTATGCTTGGAGGGAGTATGGTAATAAAAAGTAAATGTAGGAGAAGGCATATTCAAATGAAAACAAATTTTTCTGTTCAGAATGATGAACTTTGGGATTTCAAGCATGAGCTGATTCTTGTAAAATCTCTATTGGAATATGTTATTCTGCATTAGAGATTACAAAGTAGTACTTCTCTGCAGTGACTAACTGGCTTTTGGGAGGAATTTATGATAAAAAGAAAAAACTTGTTGCTATTCTCAGCTCCAAAACAATCATGCCGTTATATTCTTGCTGCTTTCTGTATTTGATTGTTTCTAAAGGGGAATGCTGTCATGAGATCAAGTCACCCAGCCACCATACTTGTGAACACCTTGAGCTTTGCAGAATTCTCTGTGGTCCACTGAAGTGACTGTAGCATAAATTGGCTGCCCTCGCTTTGGGGGAGGAGAAGTGAAGTTGCTGTGTTGAGCCATAGGGTGAAGGAGGAGCTGCTGTATAACTTTGGTGAAACTTTTCTTGACTGTGAGATCTAAAGAAAGAAAATTCTTGGTTGCAAGACAGAGCTGTGGCTTCTGTCCTATTCTGCGTGCTGGGTAGATCTTGTTGGAATGACCAACTGCTGCTGATGTGAAGCCCTAGACTGGAGGGAGACTGCAGGTGTCTGAGGGATTGGCAGGAGAGAATCTCAGTCCCTGTGGCTGGGTTCAGAGATGGTGCAGTTCTGGAGCTGCAATGGGGACATGACAGATGAGCAACAGTGTGCGGTGCTGGAGGCCTTTGGCTGGGTAGGGTTGAGTTGGAGGTTGGAGTGCTGAGGCTGGAAGATCCATGATGTCTCTAGTAGCAAAGAGATGAGAGGAAATGGGTGATGGATACTCTGTGCTAGGGATGCAGAGAATGCAGGAGCTCATGCAGGGAGACTGGGCGGCAGTTGCAGTTCACAGCCCTAATAATATTAAAACAAGATGAACTTGGAGGGTAAAGTGTGGTCTTAGGGGTGCTGGATGATAATATTAACAGAAGATGAACTTGGGGGGTAAAGTGTGGTCTTAGGGGTGCTGGATGTGGTGGAGATAAGATGTACAGAGTTAGAGTCATAGTAAAAGAAGCAGTGATCAGAAATGTCTTTCCTTTAGTGTAGGCAGACAAAGCAGAGGTTTTAATCTTAGAAACAGTGATCAGAAATGTCTTTCCTTTAGCGTAGGCAGACAAAGCAGAGGTTTTAATCTTGTCCTTCTCATGTTCACAGCAGTTATGAACATCTGCTTCCATCTGGCCCGGAGGTGCATGACTCACTCTGAGCACAGGGTCACTACTGATGCTGTTTGGGTTGTTTGTTTTTTCTTTCCCAACCCTATGCAGTAGCTGTCAGCCTCCCACATGGCCAAGTGTCCTTTGCCTCCTGTGCTGGGACGCAGGGTGTCTCCCTGCCTGCAGCTGGGGCATCACCAGGGTGATGGGGACGTGGGCAGCAGCTGACCTGTTGATACTTCTGAGCCTCCAAACTGCTGAAAGTGCTTTTGGCTCCTCAGCCAGCACGGAGAGACAGTGTGCTGTTCCCTGAATGGTGTAGACCTCTCATATCTCCCTGAGCCCTGTCACAGCATCTGCAGGATTCGTTGCACCAGAGACAATTACTGCGGTGTTCAGCAGTAGGAGTGTGACATGCCTGATTTTGAGAAATGAGCTTTCCATTAGGACAAATCCTAGCTAGCTAAATGATTCATTACCAAAATGTATGGCTATGTTCTGCTTCTGCTAACTTTTGTACTTGTAGGTACAAAACTTCATTAGCACGTTCACTTGCAGAAGATGTAAATGTGCTCAGTATAAATGTCAAGGTAGTTGCTGTCCTGAATGAAAAAGTCTAGTCTTTTTTTCCTCTTGCATTTGAATCCTTTCTTGGCATATGAGAAAAATATAGGAGAGCTGAACCTGGCAGCTGGCAATTTGTGCTTGACCTGTCATGTGTTGAGCACAATGGGAATAGGGTATGGCAGATTTATCATATTTAACAATGAGTTTGTTGGTGTCTTGGGGGCACTGGGGGATGTGCTTCCGTCACAGAGTTTCCTGGAAAAGTAAAAAGTGCTCATACAAAATTAAGCACAATTAGGAAGTCTCAGTTTTGGCATGTCTCAAAATCTTGAACCTGGAGGCTATAAAAATCTGAGTTCTAAATTTGACAGCTGTGCAGAAGGTTTGGTGTTTTCTCCATGGGATGTTTTTTCCATTGTTTCCTTCTGCTGCCCCTAGAGTGAGTTTCTGGACATCAGATCTATTAATTGTTTTTATTTTGGGGAGACGTTGCCCACCAACTGCTCTTTGTTCCTTCCATTCACAGTAAGATTACCTTTTTCAGGGGTCTTGCTTGAAAATGTGATTTTGGCTGTCTGTTCTTCCCTGGTGGAATGGAAGAGGAAATAAAATGACTCCAAGAAGAAAGTGACTTAAGACGAAGGGCCAGAGAGATACAGTGGGTGTGCTGGTCAACCCAAGGTACTCTAGAGGAAGGGTCCCTGTTGCTGGACCCCACAATGCTTGATAACTTTCTGCTTCCTGAATTTTACCTATAGGACAATTGCTGCATTTCTTTGTCTAGACTTGACACCATCTGATATAAGACTATTCCCCAGGACTGATAAGACCACAGTAGTGACGTGGTTAGGTTGCACAGCTTTGGGGACGGTTCTGTTAAATTCTCTCTTTTTCTCTCTCTCCAACCCCCACCATGTAAAAGAATCAGGGAAATGTTTTCTAATAATGAATATTTAAATATGACTTCCTGATTCCCTGTCTGGGTGTTAGCCTTTGCATTAAAAGTAATTTAAATAATGAAGAATTCCTCAGTCCAATTTAGGAGCGTTGCTTATGGTTGTGAGGCTGAAAAGTGGATGTTAGAAATATGAGGCAATATTTCTCAGTATGTACTTACTAAAGCTGTGTACAAGGTAGCAGATACATGTTTGGTTTTTTGGTGTGAAAGCTAATTTTCCAATCAGTTTTTGGCAACCAAGCAAAAAAAAAATCTATGTTTACAAGTCTGTCAATCTTTAAAACTAAAGAGCTATCTAATAACTAAAGCTGTGATTTTTTTTTTTTTTTTAAGTGGACCATTCTAACAAACCATCAATTTTCCATCAAAAAATAACTTAAAGAGCAGCTTTTCACCATTCTTACAGTTTTGTCCTCCACGATGAAAGCTGTACGGGAACTGGACTTGCTCCTCCACATGATTGAATCCTTTAGATTTTTATCTTCACCTCTCTTTGCTTCTGCTACGTCAGGTTGGTCTTTCTCATGTCCTTCACATAAATATTTCTCAAACGGGAGTGAGCTTTCATTCTGCCTGCCTCTTAGCTAAAATCCTGAACAGATGATGTTGCACCGAAGCTCACATACAGACGAGAGAACTGGAGGACGTGGCTGCTCCATCATCCAGGGTCTTCAAGTTGAGTGTCTCAGGTGATCCATGTCAAGGCTGTGTTTCTTTAAGAGCAATCATAGGCATGTTCTTGCGCTCTCTCCTTTTCTCTGGCCTTTGAAACTCGATATAAATTCTTTTTTCTCCTTCTCCAGTCACTAACAGATATGTACCTTTTCAAGCTCCAGACTAAAACTCTGAATTGTGCTTTCTCAGGTCACAGAGCTCAATAATGTGAAGAACATATTACGAATGCCAAAAAGCACCAAGAAGCATGCTGTTGGGATTTACTTTAATGATGACACCTCCAAAACCTTTGCTTGTGAGTCAGGTGGGTAAAATGGCAACGTGCATTAGAAAACATAAGAGCACAAATTGTGAAATTATAGATGTATTATACCTACACACAGATTTTCTGGGCATTTATACAGAACTTGAGGCAGATGAGTGGTGCAAGGTGCTGCAGATGGAGTGTCTTGGAACACGAATTAATGACATTAGCCTTGGAGAGCCCGACTTGCTGGCATCTGGAGTAGAGAGGGAGCAGAGTGGTAGGTACATAAATATTGACCTTTTAAATCTTTAATTGCATTATCTTAAAGTCTTTTGGGCTGTGCCTATGCAGATCAGAAATAAAGTGGTGCAAAATTGTTTTTCCAAGCCCTCCTTCCTGTTTTGTGTGGGGGGGGTTGTTTGGGTTCTGTTTTGTTGTTGTGTTTGTTTTATTTTTTTTTCTTAATTTTACCAGAGATAGTAAGTAAAGTAACCAGTGTTATTTTGGAATAGCACTTTTCTTTATCAGATAAGTTAGTTGCTCTTGGAGATGGGGACTATCTTTTGTTGTGTTTTCTTGTATGATGTCTGTACAACAGTTTTAGTCTGTGACTGAGGCTCTTTGGCAGCATTGTAAAGCAAATAATTAAGAGTAGTAATTGCATGCAAAACCTCAGCCCATGGCTACTTCACTTCCATATACAAATTAGCTAATTACATGCACAAATGCAATTGCAGTATATTTATTCGTGCACACAATTTTATTAATTGTTTGCAAATATCAAAATTATGATGATGCAGTTCTCTGCAGTATCTGAATGCACACAGAAATGTTTGATGCCCTTTGAGTGTGGCATTCTGACTGCTCTAAACATGGAGTTTATTGAGTTCTTGGAAGGAACTGAGTCTTTGTTTTTGAATTAATTGTTCAAAGTGGAAGTAAGATCTTGTATTAGAAATGGAAAATAGGAAATTCCTTTAATGACTTGCACATGTACTGGGCAGGGATTTTAGACTAACCTTTTGTTTTTCTCCCAGAGAGATTCAATGTGTATTTGATGCCATCCCCTAATTTAGATGTGCATGGGGAATGTACCTTGCAGATAACATTTGAGAATATCTGTCTTTGGGACATCCAGAATCCCAGAGTAAAACTCGTCTCTTGGCCATTAAGTGCCCTCCGACGCTATGGGCGGGACCCATCTTGGTTCACCTTTGAAGCCGGGAGGTAGGTGTGTGTCTGCTGTGTTGCATTGCTTTCCCTGGTGGTGCTAGGTGGTGCTCTGGACCACTTCCAAGGGTTGCTGAAGGACATGAGAACTTATCTTAAGACAGAGGCTAGTCTGTATCCTCTGTTTGTTTTGGGTTTTTGTTTGTTTGTTTGTTTGTTTTTAAAAAAAACCAACAAAAAACCCCCAAACAAAATATAAAAACAAATTAAACAAAAGTTCTTAATACCAGGTTGCAACTTGGATGGAAGCAGTTGACAAAGGTGCCTGAGGGTGGAGGTGGGAGAGCTGTGGTGTCCCAGGGGACTGCAGGGTGGAGGGTGACAGCTTTGTGTTGTACTGTACGTTGTTCTTAAATAAAGTTATGTATTAGCCAGAGAATCGGATGGATATCTGGGAAGAAGGGGTGATCATCATTCCAGATGTGATCCTCTGGGCACAAAGTTGGTGTTTTAAGTGATTCTCCACTAGAAGTGGAGTTGGAAATTGAGAGCAGTGAGTTTTCCAAAAGCAAACTAAAATACTGGAGAAGGGACTCCTGTTTTCTATTGATATATTCCTGTTTTCCATCTGTTTGACGGATTTATAAGAAATTAGAACACAGTTCCTTATTTTAGATATGCTGTTCTCTGTTGCTTCCTGCAGCTCAGTCTTTGTGTGGCTGAAGCTGGAGCACTTGTTTATTGAACTAAACTATCAAATCCTTTCTAAGAGAGATACTGATGCATTATTTTAGAGAAACACATTAAAGAACTATAATAGTAAAAAGAGAAGCAGATCATACACTTAGAATATTTGGAAAGAGAAGAGGCATTTAAATGCCCATCCTCCATGTTACTGCAGAATTTAGTCCTCTTGGAGGAAAAGGATACATTTTTATTTAGCTGATCATGCCTTAGCCATAAGACAGTGCAATTGGGATGTTGAGGATACATATTTATTGTTTCAAATGCAAGACAAAACTCTGAAAATCTCATAAAAGACGGTGTTAAAAGCCCAAAAGTGGAAGTTAAATTAATCCTACATGACACAGATTCTAAATAGGCTCTAAATCTTAAAAATCCGTGTCTTGTGCATGACCTCTCCAGAGCTTAAGCACTTACGATAGACCAGTGGTACTTATCCAAGTCCCTGTTTGGCAAGAGTAGTACAAATAGAGGTTGAAATGGTAAGATTGGACCAGGGCTGGTAAGACCCGTACACAAAGGCTTTGTAGATAGCTTTGTTCCATATTTCAGCAACCTTTGTATTCTTACTGCTTGTGTGATAGTGCTTCTAGAGCAGCATGGTAAGGTTTTGCTTGTTCATGGTGATCTGTAAATTTAAATCTCACACTTGGATCCCATCTGCTCTTCCTTTGGCAGGATGTGTGAGACAGGAGAAGGACTATTCATCTTTCAGACCAGAGATGGGGAAGCAATCTATCAGAAGGTTCACTCAGCTGCTTTGGCCATAGCAGAACAACACGAGCGCTTGTTGCAGAGTGTGAAAAACTCCATGGTACGGCTGCTCGTTACGCGGGTTATTTTGCACTGGGCACCAATGAACGATATGTTTCTTCAATGTGATTTGAAGTTTTGATTCACAGACAGTAAGCAGTCTGATTATTGCTCTTAATAAATTCTCTGCTTGATTATAATATTTAGGATAATATATATATATAACTGGGATCGCTTTTCAAGAGCCAAAACAACAGGGAAACTTATAGGCCTTGATTTTTGTGTTTGCAAAGCTATCAGCGTGAATTAATAGAGATGAGCTCCTGTCAGTGTGCATTCTCATTAGGTTCCTTCGATTAATCAGCATCATGAGTTTGTTTGGAAGCATTTCTCATCAATCTATTTGCAAAATCTTGTGGCTCATGCTCAGTTTTCCATTTTCTAATGGATGCCTACACTCCAAGGATGATTTGAAGAGAGTCATATGGTTCAGATTAAACCATGGGGGGAGGACTAGATGTTTGTTGGATCTTTCACTGGGTGTCTGTCTTCCACAAGTGCTTTTTGTGTCTAAAACTCGTTTTATGACACACGACTGGTAGGAAATATAGAAATGTGAGATGCAAAACTAACATACAGATTGAAAAAAGATAGTGTGGGATCTCCAAAGCAGTATGTCTAAGGAAGGCAGTTTTATGGCTCTTGTACCTAATGTGTTTCAGGATCTTATGAAGTTTGTGGTTTTTTTTTTTTTTTTTCCTCATGAAGCATGTAGAGTAAAAAGGAATGTTCTGTTTATCCCATATCACAACTGGTCTCTACACTCCAGGGCTCACAGAGTGACCCTGGTAGCAAAATTAGTATCCTGAAGATACAAGCTTTCTGTGTCTGTGAGGATGAAGTACTGACTTGGAGCCTTTCTTCTGGCAGCCTCTGCCCTGTGTCCGCATGCTTTTCCCAGCACTTCCAGTTTCGCTAGGAAAAGCTTGGCGCTTTGCTTGCTCTCTTTCAAAAACACTAGAATGAGCAGGTGAACTCTGCAGCCAGCAGCACTGATATTTTTCCCTTTTCCAGTAAATTTTCTAACATAATCTTTGCTGGTTTTGACTTTTGTTTTAAACCAAGAACCTTTTAGTTCTAGTTAATGAAATGAGTTCTTGTTCAAAAATATCCCAAATTATCTAAGTTGAGACAGGTGGGTAGATGGTACAAGTACTCAACAGTGACTAAATTAAGTAGGTTAAAATTAACCTAGGCTAAATCACCATATCTAGCTAGCATTTGTAGCCCAACAGGATCAGAAGCGATTGAGTAACGTGTTGAGAGCACAACAGAGATAAGTTCAGTAACAGTAGTGAATAGGCTTACAGGCAATTTCATGTTTGGGGGTCTTACCTTTATGTAATAGCATCTTTAATAAATTACGTCTGATGTTGTGCTGTAAAATTTCCGTCTTACAAATGCCAGCAGACTCAACAGATGCACAGTTGCTATAGATTTCAGTAGAGAGCAGTTGCACAACTTCTAAAAGCATTTTCATGAACACTGTGTCCAACCACAACCCCTAAAGTTCAGATTGATTGATTTCCCCTGTATTTTAATTCTGCTTTTGAATGCTTCAACAAGGAGTTCATTTTAGATGCTTGCACTTCGTGCTCGGCTGTCTGTATTGTCTCCGTCTCCCTGTGTGAATTTTTGTATTAGTGAAGCTTGAGCCATTATTTACAGAAAGGGTAAATAAAAACAGAAAGTAGGAGATAACTGAGGGTGGGAAATTAAGCCTGCACTGAATGTCTTCTGTTTGCTCCTGTAACCTGCCCAGTGCCGCGTCAGCGACGTGATTATCCGAGACTGAGGTGATGCTGGTATTGAGCTACCTCAGGGCTTCTGCAGCCTGCGCAAAAAAAAGGAGTTGAATGTCCCATGCTGATAGAGCGACATAAAGCTGCCAAGTACTGCTGAGAATGTGGGCTATAGCATGTCTGTCACCTCCCTAGCAGTCACTCTTTATATCGCAGTGTGTTGGTTCAGATTGTGGCTGTAACTGGCTCTGGCTCTTGAAATGCGTGTGAAAAACGATGCGGTGATGGTTCCTCAGCTGGGAACCTCACCCTGACACTTTCTGTTAATGTGCTGCTGCTGTCTGGCGAGGTCTGAGCATACACTGACCAGAGTCTGTGACGTTTCTATAAGTGGGTTTGATTTATTTTCCTTTCCAATGAGTTCAAAGATATTTCCCTTTTCTCTTTTAAAGGGAAGGGAGAGTTGGTTTTGCTTAGTGATGCATGAAGCCACACTGGTCACTTGATAACTCGTCTCATCCAGCTGTTTTCCTTTCGCTTTTGCATTGCCAGACAATGGAAAGAAAACAGCTATTCCAGTTACATTTTCATGAGTATTTGGTTGCCATGAAAACTGACGGGAGTAGTGCTGTGACTTGACTGCTGTCATTTATGCCTGCTCCCTGTTCAGCTTGCTTTAAAAAAAGATGTTACAGCATGACATCTCACTAAAGTAATAAGTGAACTTCCCAGTTTTGGCAGTGAAAGCTCAGTGCTTCACAGAGAGAGATTATCAGCCAGTTTACCAGCCGCCTTCACTGGCTCTTCTTCCCCTCTCAGCAATTCCAGAGTGCGAATCCATCTGACGTGCGAATGCATCTGTCCAGGATGGAGCCCACTATTGTTTCTGGCCATTTCCACCGAGATTCATAATTAAGAGTGGAAATGATGCTCACTAACTTTTGAAATAAGAGAAGAATGTTGAGTATGAGTGTAAGATGGATAGTAGTCAAAATGGCAACAATACGTTAGTGCCCTCTGATTTCTGAAGTGGTTTTTATTAGTTTACCATTCTGTAGTTTTACTGTAATGAATTTAACAAATGTTTCTTCAGCAATTATCATTCTAAATTGGTTTTGACTGATTACATGAATTTGCTCCACTGGGAAGAAAATTCAGTTAAAATCACAGTGAGTGCAATCTTCTCCAACTGGGGATCCTAAGATGAAGGTTTACTTAGTACAAATTGTTCTGAAAAATCTTTGAAAATTTCATTGTCCAGCCTGAGAAAACCAACCAAACATAACAAATCTTGAATCATCTTTTTTTTCTTTCCTTTTGGAGCCATGTTCACAGCTAGCTTGAAACAATGTTAGTGTGTAGGGTTTTTTGGGTGGAGTTTTTGGTTTGTTTTTCGGTTGTTTGGTTTGGGTTGTGGTTTTTGTTTCTTTTTTTGGTGTTGGATTTTTCGGGGTGGGTGGCTTGTATTTTGTTTTTCTTTTTAAGCAAACAGTGGTTTTGCTTCTACTGCAAGTTTTGCTGTTTGTTAAGGTGGGATCCAAGAAAGAAAATACCTGATCTTTCCTCCCTGGGTCCTCAGGACTTCTGGGAACCAGCTGTAGTCTAGCTCTGTACACCTCTCATCCAGGTGACAAGAGGTGGCACAGCAGCTCCCCAGCTGCTCTCAGTGCTACTTCTCCATCCCTGTCCTCTGCAGATCTCTCGTAGCCACTGGAGCTGCAGGATGGCTTAGTGTTGCCCCCCACCACTTCACATCTTTGCTGATTCTTTGGTTTAGGCGTGACTTAACATAACTTGATCCCTGCCCCGTGTGCAGGGAGCTGTTTGAGCTGCTCTGGGGATCCCGATCTCCTTTCAGGTTTCAGCATTCTCCTTCTCCCTTGGGCAGAAGAGGGGGAGAGGCTGCGGATTAGGTGCCCTCCAGTTAACAAATCATTTGTTGTATTAATGATATGTGGAGCTGCGTGTCCTGCCCGGCGCTCTGCTCGCAGCCTTTGCCCACGCGTGTTCCAGCATTTCAATTCCGACTGTTTTTGACCTGCTTACAGTGCCAGGTGCTCCTGCAGCATGAAGCCAGGTCATTATCAAGTTATTCCCACTCTTCCTGCTTCTACAGAGATACCGCAGGTTAATTGTGAGAATGAAATCAATCATCATTAAAGCTGCCTTTGCTCGCAGTCCGAGGTGTTTTGATGAAACGCTGTATATTCAGGACATAACATACCAATTCTTATCTCCAGCTGTGGGGGTTTTAATTTTTTTCCCTGCTGATGGAGTTCAGGAGGGTCACCCCTTCTGGACCTTTTCTGTATCTTTCTCTAATCTTTCTCTGTGTCTCTTTTATTCTCTGAAGATAGCCTATTGATTTTTTGCACTATTCCTAACAGCCAAACTGTTGCTCAAACTGCCTTAGCTCGCTGTACAACTCCCCAGTAAACAGAACTGCCAGAAAAAGTATCTCCAGCCAGGAAATGCCATCCTCACAACACTCCGCTGATTTTTATTCCCAGCAAAAGCTCCATCATTGTTTGTTTCCATGGTGCTGAGATGTGTGTGGTGACACTGCAAAGGGTGTTTGGGGCTTTAGTGCAGGAGCTGTAATAAATACGCTGCACGATGTGGGTGGAACTCGCGTGGTGCGGTGATTCACATCCAGCTGACGTGGAGGTGGGTGTTTTAAGAGCAGGAGTTAATCTGGGTTTGGTTTTGTTTTACCTTCACATCCCAGGCACAGTGTCCACCATGCAGAGAGGAAGTTGAAGGTAGATGGAACCTCTGAATAACTTGGAAACGGGTCTCTCTGAATACAGCCAGCCCTCGCCTGTTCTCTGTGCTTGCTTTGCCTGTTTGGTTTTGCTCCACAAATATGCCTTGTAAAAGGTTCTTTCACCTTAGGTTTTGTGAAACTAGAATGTAAAAGCCTACTTTTCTTTAAAAAGCTATCTTTACAAGTTAGAAAAGTCAAGCGCAGTATGTTTGGGCTGATGTTTTCCCAAGCTTTGGGAGGAGAATTTTGGCTGTACTGTGAAGCTTATGATAAAATCTAGTTGTTTTTATCAGCTTGCACACACATCACACTCATGGAAAAATGCCTTAAAGGAGTCAGTTCTTACATATTCTTGTGTTGAGTATAACATAACTAGCCGGGGCAGTGGTTATGTAAGAAAATGTATCTGAAGGCCCTGTATGGAGGGGGAAGTGTGAGATGGGGCTTCCAGCAGCACGCCGCATCCCACGTGCTCTCCTCAGGCACACCTGGGCGTGCTGTTTGTTCCAGGAATGTAGCTGAAGGATGCAGCTACCTCCTGTGTGGAACTCCTGCGCCATCCAGCTGGCACGTTCCTCAGCTATAGGAGGTGTGGGAGATGAATAGAAAATGCTTCAAAACTAACAAGAACAACTTGTCCTCACCCATGTGAAACCTCTCCAGTCGGGTTCTTGATGTGCCGAGGCTGTATGTA
Source organism: Pterocles gutturalis (assembly GCF_000699245.1). Taxonomy (NCBI): domain Eukaryota; kingdom Metazoa; phylum Chordata; class Aves; order Pterocliformes; family Pteroclidae; genus Pterocles; species Pterocles gutturalis. The sequence continues at coordinate 38,820 of NW_010128151.1, forward strand.
GCTTTGGGAAGTTGCTTGCATAGCTGGGAAGACCCTCGGATGGCTTTGCTGCTGAAGGGGGAGCAGACCTTCACTTTCCTGTCTTCCACTGATTCCTGGTTTTGGTTTCATCTGTTAAATCTCCCCTCAGGGGAGCAGTGCTAGCGCAGGACCAGGGGAGCAGCAAGGTGAGCTGGTGCGGGCTCCTGACCTGAGCCGTGTGTGCCCGGGGACACTGATCCCTGAGTCTGTTGCCCCACAGGGGAGGGAGAGGCTGTGCTGCAATGTCATTAGAAGTCCTTGCAGCCAGTGGTCTTGGTGTTCTTGGAGGATTCGCAATAAACATGTCTGTCTCTTTCACATGGGTTTCCTGCCTTGCAGCTGCAGATGAAGATGAGCGAGCGAGCCGTGTCCCTCAGCGCCATGGTGCCCCTGCCCCGCAGTGCCTACTGGCAGCACATCACGCGGCAGCACAGCACGGGCCAGCTCTACCGTCTGCAAGGTGAGGGGCTGGGGTGGGGAAGGTCAATGCACAAATCCGATAGCGACATTGTTGAAGCGTTTCAGTATCTCTCCGTCTCACTGGAAGGTGATGTTTGGTCAAAGCCAGTTGGCGCTGCTGTCTGGTTGATGATGAGAAGGGCACATCCCACTTTAAGATGGACAGCTTGGCAGAGGGGTTGTCGTCAGGAGGTCCTCTTCTTCGCATTGGAAGAAGGATCCTTGGTTTGACAAGTTTTTTGACCATTCTTAAGTAAACAAGGAGAAGCTGCTGTCACAGCATGACCACTTGCCAAGGTTGCCCAATCCTTCCTGCTACCAAACTCTTAATGGCACCTGGGTTTTTTTGCCAAGCTTATAACCGTTTGGCTCCCCACTCCTTTGGATGTCTGCCTCATGCTAAGAATAATGCAGTCGTCATTACTTATTTTGTGTACTTGCTAACATCCAACTAAAACAACTGCATCCTTGAGAACAGCTGAATTAGGGAAAATAAAAGGAAACGGCCACGGTAAGTAGCTCTAGAAAAATGTTGCTTGAACAGCTGCAATGCTGCCACTGTGCATTGCAGTGAGGCCAGAAGATGGGCAGATATCTTCTCCAGATCCCCTCCTTGCTGTCACCCAAGGGGCAGCACAGCTCAGATCCCTCCTGCTTGGAACCCCCCAGGCTGCAGGGAGGGAGGAATTGCAAACCCCCCCCAGGCTGCAGA
>NW_010128151.1:40042-47561 GCF_000699245.1 Pterocles gutturalis
ATCCCTCCCCAGGGAGGTCTCTGTGCCCAGTTGTCCCTCTGTGGTCACCAAGGGACATCTAGTGGTTACTGAGCACATGGATGGGGAGACAGAAAGGAGCCCACCGCACTGCAAAGGGATGGCTAACGGGGCTTGGCAGCAGTGCTGGCAGGAGCCCTCTCTGCCCGTGTATTTCAGAGCATGTTTCAACTGAACTTCATTCTCCCGAGACAGTGAAAGCTGCAGCCCCTGACACACAGCATTGGTGCTTTGTGCCCGTTTCCCCACAGGCACCTCTGGTGTGGGAGCTGCAGGTGCTTTGTACCTCTGAGGAACCGGTCCAAACTCAGCATCTTGTGGGCATGTGTATTTTCAGAGATTTAAAAACCAACCAACACCACATTTGTGTTTCCAAACACGGTCTTCCTCTCTAGCTACGTGGGTTTGCTGAGTTGGTGTTTGTGCAGAAGTTGGTATTGATGAGTTGTGGTCAGGACCAGGGCATTACTCGGAAAAGCCAGCAGAAAACAGGCTGAAAACTTAATAGAAGTGCAGCAGCCTGGAGAATTAAGTGGAAGGAGCCAATACCTGTCATAACTTTATTTTCAAAACATACGGAATAAAGGCTGATCTTGATTAAACATTTGGATAATAAGGAAGGACTGAAGCTTGGCTTGGCCACCAGGACACAGGCTGTTTCTCTGTCATCCTTGAAGGCCAGGGCTGGCATGTCCTGCACCAAGGGGCAGCCCTGCTCTTGGTGCCTCATCCTGCTGCAGAAAAAAAAAAAAGCACAAGTAAACCTGTGTTTAGCAGAAAACCTCAGGAGCTGGCAGGGCTTTCTAGTACTAACATGGAGGTATTTACCAACATGAAGCATTCAAAAATCACAAGACAGATATTTTAAAACATTGTGACTTGGAAAACTTTGAGTCTCTTTTTATGGTTGTTGTTTCTTTTTTTCCTCAGGTACTAGAGTTTCTTAAGGACTAATGAATGTTATATGTTTATTTTACTTTTTTTTAATAAAGCCAGAAATGTAGAGATTAGCACCTTCACAACACAATATCACAAGCTGTGATTAAAAATTACCAGCGCTGGCAGCCCTGATGTATATAGCCATGTTCCATTCTGGTCCTCTGATTTTCAGCAAATCATAAAAACTGGTATTTTTCCTTTTACATTTTTTTTCAACACTAGAGGGGGCAGGCAGCACATAAAAAGCCTCAGCTAAGCTCAGCAAATGTTCCAGAGGAGGGATGAGGAATAAAAGCAGCACTTTAACATGCCTGTTCAAATTTGTTCAATAAATTAGGGCATGGGAAGATGACCTGCTGATGGTAGCCTGTGGCACAGGAGAACAAGGCTGCTTGCGGCACTCTGACACAGTCCGTGGATTGGGCTTACTGTGCCTTACTGTGGAGTCCTTTATTAAAACAATAATTCGGCAATGCGTTGTCACAAGATAAATAGATTGTATGGGGACACACCGCTTGTATATTTAGAAAAATAGCTTGCTTGTTTAACTGGAAGAAAAAAAAAATACCTAGGAGATTATTGTCATAAGAATGAGGTAAAAGTCTGAAAAATAAGCTTGCCATGCAGCCAGCATTGTAATTAGGAAAGACCCTGAAATCCTTGTCTTGCTCAGCAATCAGAGCTACTACTGCAGTGGTACCCCCAGAACCATGAATTATATTAAGTTGCCAAAATTTTGAAATGCTTCAATTATTACTGAAGAAAGAAGTATTAAATGTAATTGTTACACAATTCTATAACTCCATATGTGTGAAGCAGCATTTCACTCAGTGGTGAAAGCACCTGAAATCTATGCAAAAACTTTCTTCCCCCATAGTTGGGATTTATGGTTTCTGAATCTACTATTTTCCCCTTTTTCTAATATACAGAAAGAATTGATGCCAATACTGTGAGCTAAAGTACATTTTTTTCATTTAAAATGCAAAGTCAGCACTTTAAAAATTAATTTGCTTTGTACAACTCTCTGTTCTGAAGGAACTGAGAAAGAAAACCCGAGTGGAGATGTTTGAGATGGTGTAGCAGATTAAGCAGGGAGAGGTACAATTAAAAGGCTGTAATCTGTAGTTCACATAGTCCTTTATAAAATGCTGCACAAGGTACCTATGTCTTACTGAGTGTTGTTCTGTTTTTTTGCATCTGATTTGATGAAGATGTTTCCAGCCCAGTGAAGCTTCATCGCACAGACACTTTTCCAACCTACAGCTCAGATCATCGATAAAGGACTGTCAGGAACTTTACAAACTCTTTGTCTTCTGAGAAACTGCCCCGGTGGATGACGGTGATGATGATAAGGAAGGATGGAAAAAATGGAAAAATTCAGGTTGGATGAAAAATTCTTGCAATACAAAGTTTGTTTTTTTTAAAACCTTGCCAAAAGTTAAAACTATCCTGTAGATACTGAGGAGGGACACAAAACCAACAAACCCTCCAGTGTTTCTTTTATATCTTACAGCTGGACAGAGAAGAAATCACTCCCTAAATATTTCCAAATGTTTTTGTATGATAGGTATGTTGTAAATATGAGACTTTCCTGGTGCAGTGTGGTTCCACTTTGTCTATTACAGCTGTGTGTTCGCTGGTGTCAGCTGTGGCATCCTTGTTTGTTGTAATGCTTATCTTCAGTTATTTACGTTACTGTTCAGCCTAATCCTTGACCTTTGAAATGGTGGCCAGTTTTAAGCAGCTGTTGGATACAATTGTTTCCTGTTTGAAGGCTTGATTGATTTCTTTTAAAAGCTCCCTCTCTATCTTCTATTTCCTGTATTTATTTCCATCTCTGTAAATGCTTAAAATAAAAAAAAAAATCCCACTTAATTTGTAGTACAGCACTTTTTGTCATCACCATCAATATCATGAACAGAGCTGTTGTGGAGCCACTGGGGCACTGGAAGGAAGGAAGGTGGGGGACAGTGGCTTGCTGTGTGTCCTCCCTCCACATCTAAAGCCACACGACCACTCATTGACTGTCCTAGCGAAACAGAGTAGATTCAACAGGAATCTCACAATGCCACAAACCACTTTGTGGCAGAAGGCCAATTTTTCTGCTTTGTGGCAGCATCCATGTTAGGCACTACTTCATAGGTGGGCACTAGCATCTTAATTTAGCAGCAGACTTTTCACAAACAGCGTGGTTGGCTACTGTGTGCTATGCCAAATGGTCAGAAATGTATAACGGCTGTAGATAGAAAGCCATGATTATTCAGAATGCCAGTGAAGCGCTGAGCTTAGCGAGGTGTAGTTACATCACTTTGTTAACCAGCTCTGAGTAAGAATGTCTTGTCAGGTTACAGGTCAGACTGATTGTCTCTAACCATGTAATTCCTGCTCACTTCAGAAGCTTAAGGACTAGGTCTTATTTTGGTTGTGCCAGTGGGAAATATGGTCTCTGCATACTTTTAATTGAAAAAATGTGGGATACAATTCTAATGACAACTGTGTTTATCTAGGCATATGTAATGTTAGCAGCTACTTTTTCAGTATCACATGATGATGACTAGAAGTAGATTCTAAAACTATACTCATAGTTTCGGTGAGCTGTACTTGGCGATGCTGTCGGTGTTTGGTGCTGGTGGAGGACATCCAGTGTGGTGTGGGGTTCTGGGTCTCCTTCCAGTCCTGGTTAATCACTTGGGAGGAGCAGTAGGGAGTGTGCTTGTTAAAACTGCAGATCTGTAAAATGGGAAGGAAGGCCACAGGAATACAAGATTAGAACACAACATAATCTGGACAAATTGAAGAAATTCAATAGGGACAAGTGCTTCTAAACCAGACTAATTGACTACACAAATACATAATGGGAAGAGAAGCGAGGGAAAGGGATGTAAGGGTTAGAGCAGATTACAAGTGGAACATGAGGCAACAAGGCCGTGTTGCTGCAAAACAACTAAATGTCATAAGGAAACATAAAAGCATTTAGCTTTCAAGACAGCTGAAGCAGCTCTTCTGCTCTGCTTAAGACTGGCAAGGTCTCAGCTGGAGTCCCATGTGGTCGCTGATCCCAGGCTCATGTGTTCAGCTACTGCAGATAGCTGTGCCCTGTTCCGGTGCTGACACGTCGGGATAGTTCAGCTCTTGAATTGCACTATGCATTGTATGATGTCTTTTCTATAGTGAACAGACTTTCTCTCCAGGAATAAGGAAGGAGGAGAGGTTTCCCAGTCGATTCAGCCTTTCTGTTTGCTACAGTGCCCTGAAGTAACTAGTCACCCCAGTAAGATCTTTTTTAACTGGTCTGAGCTTGGGACCTGTATATCAGTTCAATAAACACACTATCAGCTGTGAAGTGAAACACTGGGAAAGTGTAGGATGTTGGGCTTCTACATCCAAAAGGGTTGTGTAACAGAACTGGAGGGGCGGTAGGCTTTCCGGGAAGCAAACCGATGAGTGTGGTGAAGGTAAGTGTATTTCTGAAGGAAAAAAATCAATATGCCATTGTTTAAGGTACAGCATAAAGATAATTTATTGCAAATCACGATTATGTTCACTTTATTTCAAAGCTGGATTGCTAACATAAATAAGTGATTGAAAGGCATGTTATGACTAATAGGTCTTTATCTTTCAGGTTTATTTCCGCTAATGTATTCCCTTCAGAGCTGGCAGCATCTGTTGTTTTATCATGGATATGACAGTTCAGTAAATGCTTTTATTCACCTTTCACTGATGCAGTGATTGATATGTTAAGACTATCTGTGGGTGAACAGTCCAATTACAGAAAAAGACAAAAAAAGCCACTCTAACCATGGCCTTTCAATGAAGGGTCATTAAATCAACTAGCTCTGATATTATTCTTTCCAGTGAAACTGTCTGCAAAGGATGGAAAAAAGACCTAAAAGTAACTTTGCTTTGAATTACTGTATGACACAATATCAGGGAGTTGCTTTGTTTTAATTTGTGCTACCAACAGATTAAGTCACTTAATCATTGCTGCCTCACTTAGCAAGGTCGCTAGCTGAAGAAAGAGAGGGGGTTTGCTATTCATAGAGTTACTGGCTTTATGGCAAGGGAAAGTTCTGCACTGTATCTGGAGCTGGGGTGTTCAGACTGTGCAGCAGACTGTGTATATATGACACCGATATGGTGAAGCTGTCGTGTGTGCCACCTGGGTGCTGGTGGTACCCAATATGCTGGTGAAGACAGTTGCAGAATTGGAGTGCAGGTGCCTGAGCTACACTCTGTCTGAAGAGGTGTACTTCAGAAAACATGCTGCAAATCCGTTTGTAGGGTTGAGGGGCTTGTGGTTACCATGGGATTCAAGGATCAGTGTTAGACAAATCCTTGAGAATTATTTTTCTCCAGTCTCTGCCTTACACATGGGTCCTCCCAATTAACAGGGCTTCACAAGAGAATTTTTGAGCTTGTCCTGTATGTAAAAAGGATGATAACAAATTTATGGACTGGTTTCAATTTCTACCAAATTCTAGCCCAGCCTTTTATATCCTTCAGCCTTGTTCTTTCTTGAATGTCCACAGATCTTCCTAGAGAACTTTTTCAAAGGCACGAAAGTGTTCTGCAAAGTCATCCAAATGCGCAGGTCTTTGGCTCTGTGTAACCTCTCCCATTCATACAGCTCTCAGTAACGCTGTGCCATTTCGCACACAGCTGCTCCTCAAAGACTGGACAGAAATGTTCTACCCCCTGCTCCTTTCATCCCACAAAAGACCAGTGGCCAACCTGCGAATCATAATAGTGGAGACGGAAGGATATGTTTCAGGGGTAAAAGAAGAAGGGATCAGAAGAGGAAGCGTAGACCTACTTACCCCACTTTTCAAATCCGTACTAAAAAAATTTCCTCTATCTTTTCAACAGGTGTGAACCAGCAAACTAGTAATAGCACAGTGGGTAGACGGAGGCGGTCCAGGCTGCAGCAGAGCTCAATGGGTAATGGTCTCAAAAGGCTAATCTTGGAATCAAGTACATTAGGGGAAAAAAATAATAATGTCAAGACTTCAAATTACATTTCTTTTGCTTAGATGTTCTTATTACAGGTAAACAATGCAAATGCCATTGTCTAAAATAACAGAGCACAACGTAACTACTGTAAAACATTGTGCTGCTGAGACAAATCAGATGGCTGACATCCTGTCCACTGGCATTTTATAGAGGGAGATGGAGTCACACAAGGACTTGCCAAAAGTTATTCAAGACCTCAAGGTATTTTCATCATGCTTCAAAACTTTTTTTTAATAAAGGAGATATTGCAATTTTTGCTTGACCAAGTTTTAACAAAATAATTTTTGCTTTCTTAAGGGAGGATAGCAATTTAAGTAGGTTGTTTCAGCATTTGTCTGAGTGAAACAGCTTTATTTTTCCTGCCTGTGCTGCTGTCAATACTTAAAATTGTTATTTAGTTTTGCTTTTCCTTCTTACACCTTACAGCAGAAAAGCGTCATTAATGTTTAAGCAGATTAACATCTCTTGCAGTTTGTGACTTGTAGCCAGAATGTCTTTAATTTGAATAGTCACACAGATACGATTAATTCAGTAAGATTTCTATCTGAGTCCTGTTGCTGAGCAATTCTGGTGAGCGCATAATAATACTGCTGCCTCAGGCATTGAGATCAGGGGTCATGATGTGATATTTCTGTGTATTCATTAACTTTCACAAGGGCAGATTGATCTTCTGTTTCCATGAACGCTAATGAACCATTTTCTTATTTTCAGGGAATATTCTATTACTACCACTAGGCACAGAGTGTTTAAAGAAAAGCTGTTTTCAAACAGAAGGCACTAATTAGAAGTTGGGCCTCAGCTGTATTGATTGCACTACACTTTCTCAGTGGATTTACAAATGCCAGCAAATAAACTTGCCAGGAAAAAGTTTGTTGCGATGGTTTTCTTTTTAGTGTTTATCCTATGCATTGTGCTGTTTCTTGACAAGCCTAAAAAGGGAATCAGAATGGTTGGGCTTGAATATGAGGTTTTTTTCCCAGCTATCTGTCTTTTAAATACTCTGGAAATCTTAGAAATAAAAGGTGTGAGGTGTTCATCTTACTCTAAGCCATCAAAAAAATGTTATAGTCTCTCTGGTGAAATTGATTCCTGGTCTTCCAGCCACACAAAAATATAGAAAGGAATGACCAAAACCAGCTCAGAGTGTGTTTGTCCTGGTTCTTCCCGTGTTTCGGCAGCTCTGTGTCTCCCGAGTGCCCTGCGGATGCTGGAAGTCGCTGGAAGCAGCAGCGCGATCTCTGCCTCGGCCGCCGGGTGCCAGCCTTGCCTTGGCAGAGGCAGCGACGGCTCCGGCTGCTGCACCGCCTCGCTGCTGCCTTTGCTGAAAAAAACTGGTGGTTATAGTTAATAACATCAAAAAAATCTCATCCTTTTTTTTCTTTCCTCCATATCAAGCTCAATCTCTTCCCTTGCTGGCATATCAATAGAGGCAAAGGGAAATGGTCTATTCTAAAAGGGATCTCTATGGCTATTCCTTACAGAAATTAAATAGAAGTGAAAATGTTTTGGAGAACTATAAGTTCCCTTTGTACAAATAGTAAATGTGTAGGGA
>NW_010128151.1:47769-69083 GCF_000699245.1 Pterocles gutturalis
GGCTCCCGCCGTGACTCAGCGAAGGTGTTGGCACAGCTGTACAGCCCCTCTGTCCCGGCAGTGGAGAGAGGCAGGCTCGGAGGCTTGCCTGAAGGCAGGTGGTTCAGTTGTTTGCTTGGATTTCTTTGATTAGATTATTCCAACTTCCAAATGTTAGGTCACAGTCACTCAACTGCAGCAGGTCATCTTGAAAGCTCCCAGAAAGCTAGCTGCTAGCAAAAGGCGCGGCATGCATCTGAGCCAGTTCATTGCAGCTGAGCAGAGAAAACGGGGAATGTGGGTGATTTATCCTGTCCTTGTGTTTCTGCTACAGGTCACAACCAAAGTGAAGAGTTTTATATCCTCAGGTGAGGAAACTAGCAACGTCTAGATGGGCTCATTTTTTGGCTCAGGCTCTGTTTCCAGTCCAACCTGGGATTCCCAGTTGATTTTCCATGTCTTAAAGATGGGAATAGCATGTCCACATGCAGGAGTCCCCAAGATAAATGTGCAGTAACAGTCCTGCCATTTTCAGAAACAATACAGTAAGGACCACATAAAATAGTGTGAAGAGGACCTCTGGTCCTATTGGACAAATTATATTTTAAAGGATGTATAAAAAGAGACTCTAATTACCTGTGCTCGTTAAGATGCTTTTAGTATTTTTTTTTAAAGAGAATTGTACCCTAGCCACACTTAAACTCTCCAACTGCCTGAATTTATCTCTCAATTTTCTCGATTGACTTTCCCTAACCTCCTGTCCTATACTTTTATATTCTGCAGTGAACTTAAAAAATATAGCCTACTATACCACAGAGGTGAACACGCTATTTATATGTAGTGAAATCACGTTTTTATGAAATTATATCTTCTGATCAGATACTGTCTATATTTTGAGATCAGTGAAGAAAAGGTATTACAAAATAACTAAGAGAAATTATTATCTGTAGACATAGGCAGCGAGGAGGAACAAGAGCGGCTGTGATGGAGCGATGTCCAAGGAAAGCCCCAGCAAAATGACATCCTTTCTCAAGCCAAATGAAGGGATGGATTGGAAAAACTGGATCTGTGGTTTCTCCAGATGCAGTTGCACCTTGCAACTCTGTCAGCCCACAAAAAGGAAGATGTCATACAGCCCTGTGTCCTGGTTTCAGCTAGGGGTAGAGTTAATTTTATTCTTAGTAGCTAGAATAGTGCTGTGTTTTGGATTTAGTATGGGATTTGGTAGGAGGATGTTGATAATATACTGATGTTTTTAGTTTGTGCTAGGACGATCAAGGACTTTTCAACTTCCCCTGCTTTGCTAGTGTGCAGGTGCATGAGAAGCTGGGAGGGAGCATAGCCTGAGTAATGGATCCAAGCAGTAGCCAGGTTTCCTATCCTGCACACATTTGTTCAGCAAAACCACTGACGCACTAAGAACTGATTTGGTTTTTTTATTTTTTGTTACAATAATAGAGGAGTGTTCAACTACTACCTGTAGACCCAAAAATATACCTACATATATCTACACTGAATATTTTAAACTATAATTTTTAATCTCATTCTGCAGATAGGGAAAGTAAAGAACACTTGATTGACAGGTGGATTGGTATAAGAGTCAGAAATAGCTATCCAGTACATCACCCACCAGGCCACACTTTGAGAGGACCTTAAAACCAAGCTTGATCCTTGTGGGTACTAAACATTTTAAATAATTTAGAAAATGTCCCAGATTTGTTGATGTTAGTGGAAGCTGCCTTTGCTCAGCAGTGGAAATGTCAAAAAAAAAAAAAAAAGTGAATGTGAGAACAGGTGATTTATGAAGACCATGAATTTCATAATCAGAGTCTCAGGAGGGATCTTAAGGTTTGCAAGAGTTCTGCCATTCCTCAGAACATCATGAATCCCAAGATGTTCTGCAGTTTTGAGAATCAGACCCTTAAATGTGTATCTACAAGCGAACAGTAGTTTCCCAGTACTGAACAATTTAATCTGCACTGCATAGTGATGTCCCTTTCTAAGAGTGATCCCGGTTCTGTGACAAAAACTAATCCTATTCCATTTTATCCAGCACTTTGTACATCAATACAAAACTAATACAGAGTGAGTCTAAAACTCTACATATGAGTTGGAGTAATGAGAAAACCACAACAGAACAATGAAGAAAGCGGTCCTCAGCTTCTAAAGCATGCTGTAATCATTCCTCTTAATTTATGTGCAGTGTACATACTATGTGGTGCTCAGCTGTGTGGATGTTCTGCATGTAAGCCAACATAAAACTACCAGAAAAGGTAGAAAGCGGTTCTAAATCATCTTAGTCTAGCTCACATCAACAAGTTCAGGACTGCTTCTTGGTTCCAGGGCAGGTCGTAGCCCAAGGGATGGTTATAGATCATGTTCTAGACCAGTTTCAAGTGAGCTAGAACCATAAAGGTCTAGATCGCTTTGTGGTTCGAGATCAAGTTCTAGATCATGTTCTAGCTTGCTTGAAAGTTCTAGATCGGGTTCCAGGATGGGTTAGGGCTCCGTTGGGTTCTGAGGGAGGAGGACCTAGTTCAGGCAGCTGTTTTGTCTTCTCACCAGGATTTGGAAGTCTTGCTGATGAGGAGAGCAGTCTCACTGTTTTTTTGGTTTTTGTTTTTTTGGGTTTTGGTTTTTTTTTTCCTTTCTTAGTTTCTTTATTTTGGTCTTGCATGCTTTTTTTCTTCTTTGGTGCTCTTTTCAGTTGAAGGCCCAGAGGATCATCCCATCAACTGCAGCTCTCCCAAGTTGCTAGCACCCTGACTTCCCCTGCCTCTCTGGACCCTCTTTTCCCTGGAGGCAACATTGGAAACTACGTAAGCTCCTACTTGCCCATCTCCTTCACTCCCACTGCCTGCTCCAGGGAGCCTTGCCAGCTTGACCAAGAGCCTTGCCCAATTGCCTTTGCCACCCACACCTGTGCCCACAAGAAGCACTTCAGACAGGCCAGGGCTGGCCATGCACCTCACAAAGGGATCAACACTTCCAGAGGATGCTCCACTACTTGCACCTGAAGCTCTAAATGCCAGCCTAACCCCAAAGCTCAGGAACAAACAGAGGAATCACCAGCAGCACTTGACTGCTCAGGAGACAGAAGGATGGCACAAGGACCGTTCCTGAAGCTTCCAGAGCCCTTCTCCAGCCTCGCCTCAAGTCCCAGGCAGGTTGGAAAGGCAGGAAGAGGACGTTGCCCGCTCTCCTCACTGCTGCACTCCAGCCATAAGCTTGCGATCCCTACAGGTAGTTGCAGCATTGGCAGCAATTACTGGGCGACACTGCTGCTGTTGGACTGCAATGGCAAGGGTTGAATCTCCAGCAGCACTCGTCATTTGGTGGCCCTCTTCTTTCACTTGGACTCAGGGCTGACTTGCCGGTGTAGACGCACAGAGAGGGCTTAGAAATAGCCGTGTCCTCTCCATTTGCTTTGAAAAAGTTCAGGAGTAGCCCTGCTCTGGCATGTCATATAGTACACCATGGGTACTAAATTTCTTAAGGCAAAACAACCTATCGTGGTACAGTTGTAGGTAAATTCATATTGTGCTGTGATGACTAAGAGGTGTCACTGCTGCTGGGATACACCCAGATGCGAAGTCCTGCCTGAACCAGAAGTGAAACGGAGAGGAGGCAGGCATGAAAATTCATGGGCAGATTTTGATGCTGAAAATCTTTACACCTGGTTCAGTATCAAGAGCACTTTTGGATTTGAGTTTTACTCAAGTTTCATATTTAAGTTTCACTTTATTTTTGACAAATGAAGATAGGTTTATTAATTAACTTCTAACCAGTTGGGCTTGTGCTGTTTGATTGTTGACAAAGTCTTCATGTCAGTTGGGGAGAGTTTGGCTGGGAAAACTTAGTACCTGTAAGAAAACTGGAATTAAAAAGCCATTAAGTAGATGCATTTGCAGAATATTGTTTCTCTCTTTTGTGTGTCTTCTTTCCCCTGGGGAACCTCCTGTGACAGCATGTTGTTTTCCCGGGGAGCCATTATTTACATAAGAGCATATAGCAGATTCTGTAAGACAAGGTTGCCTTCAGTGTCAGGGTTCCTCCAGGCTCCCTCCTTGAGCTACACAGCCCAAAATAAAAGCTGACATTTGAGCAAGCCCAGGTGATGTTTGTGTTATTTGCAATAGTCACTTCTTAATTCAACCTTAAACTGGGAAAGTGAATGACTGAACCACGGAGGACAGCAGGAAAAAAAAATGTCACTGGGCTTGGATCAGGCAACCATTTATTAGCACTCAGTATTGCAGGAAGTCAGTGTCGAATGACAATGGCATTATTAACACCTGTCACTGCTAATGTCAGTGCGAACATTAGGTCTGTAACACATAAAAACAGTCAAGAAATCCAAGCCCAGTAGAAATAAAGAAGGAAAATCTAGGAGAGGAAGGCTCACAGTGCTATTTTTGATCTGTTTGAACCTACTAATAGGCTGGTAACAAACCTTCTTCTGTTATTTGATTATGTTTCTGTGCTAGGTAACTTGTTTGATTATGATTAGGGGCTTCTGAAGATAATGCTGTCTTTTTTTGCTTAAGTAGAAGAATCAAGACTGATGCGTCATTATCCATGAAGGGCTGTGATTGCTCCTCCTGCTTTTGACACATGTTCATTTACCTACCCCATCAGCCAAGATACAAACCTTGGTACCCTGGAAGGTACTTGCAGATGTGATTTCACATGCTTTACAAAATGTGGGAAGGTTTTGCAGGTTTAGAAATCAAGATACAACCCTTGCTTTTAGGGAAAAACTAGATTTGTAACATCTTCTAATGGTATTGATTCCCAGCATTGAGCTGGGGTGCTACTTCTGTTCACATGAGCAATATCTAATCCAAGCCTATTGCAAATGAGAAAGAAGGCAAAACCAGAAAACAAAAATAAACTGGTCAGAAAGCAAGAGAGAAAGCATTGAAAATGCAACCAAGAAAGATGGACATAATCAAGGACTGAAACTTCTACTTAAAGCAATATCGTAAGTTGGAAACAAGTTGTTTTATGACAGTAAAATATGAACAAGTTTTTGGGTTGTTTTGTTTTGGTTGTTTGATTTTGGGGGTTTTTTTTGTTAGTTTTTTGGGTTTGGTTGTTTGGGTTTTTTTGTTTTTTGTAGCAACTACTGTGGTGGCTCTTCAGCAAAGATGCCTTGCCATATGGATCCTACCACCTATATGCGACCTCTGCTCTTTGACTGCTTGGAGTTATTAGAAGCAGCTGCAGGTTAAATCAGCTTTTGGCTTCCTCCAAGTTGGATCAAGCACTGTTTTGCTGAACAAATGTCTGTAGCAGAGGAAATCTGGCTACTGCTTATGTGAACAGGGAAATACTGGGCAAACCAGCAGAGAGTTGCTGGGAGATAAAGCCAGGTGGTGCGATGCACAGGCAGTGTGTGAGAAGTTTAGACCCTGTCCCTGTTGTCCACGCAGTTTCCTGCAGATTGCACTGTTCCTTCTGTCTTCCTGGATGGTGGCACCTCCTTGATTTCCCTCTCACTATAGAGAATAACCTGATCCAAAGCTCTTTCCAGTGAATGTCATTAGGAAGGAGTCATGTAGTAGAATGGTCTTTGTTTGTTTTAACTGCAAGAAGACCTGAACCATCACAGTTTTAAAATTTCACAGAATCACAGAATGTTAGAGATTGGAAGGGACCTCGAAAGATCATCTAGTCCAATCCCCCTGCCGGAGCAGGACACCTAGATCAGATCACACAAGAACGCATCCAGGCGGGCTTTGAATGTCTCCAGAGAAGGAGACTCCACAACCTCTCTGGGCAGCCTGTTCCAGGGCTCTGTCACCCTCACCGTGAAGAAGTTTTTTCTCATATTCAAGTGGAACCTCCTATGTTCCAGCTTGCACCCATTGCCCCTTGTCCTATCACTGGATGTCACAGAGAAGAGCCTGGCTCCATCCTCCTGACACTCACCCTTCACGTATTTATAAACATTGATTAGGTCACCCCTCAGTCTCCTCTTTTCCAGGCTAAAGAGACCCAGCTCCCTCAGCCTTTCCTCAGCAGGGAGATGCTCCATTCCCTTCATCATCTTTGTGGCTCTGCGCTGGACTCTCTCCAGCAGTTCTCTGTCCCTCTTGAACTGAGGGGCCCAGAACTGGACACAATATTCCAGATGCGGTTGCATTTTTTCTTGCATTTTATTTTTCATCACTTTTGCAGCTAGTGAACAAGTCAATCAGCAGTTTCTCATAAAGAATCCGGAATAATGTTGTCTCTGACGTAGTACACCAAGGTGCATTTTCACAGAGGTTCAGTGAAAACATCTTGATGGGAAATAAAGAGTCCCTCTCCTTCCAGACGCAGCAGTTTGTTATTAGTTTTACACGCTTTTATTTTTCCTTTGTGAAAAGCCTGAGTCAAAGAACTTGCAGAATTACTCAAACAGATAATTGCGCTGGCTTTCCCGTACAGGCAAGTGTGAGCTCTCTTGCTGCTGAATGAAGCAGAACATGTTTTTGACATTGCAACACATTTGAACTCTGCTTGTTTTCGTTTTTCGTGTGAGGGAACATTTCTTTTATAACTCTCCCAATGCCCTCAAAAAGGGAATCATCAGCTGGAGCTGGAAGCACTTTATTGTCCAAGTGCCAGACTCTGATTAGGGTAAAGAGAAATGGGATAAAAGTAGGTGAAAGACATAACATTAACATTTAAATTACTATCTCGATAGCGAGGTGTACACGACAGCATTGGGACTGTCTCAGCTTCAGGATTTTTCAGTGAATCTCACTTCATGTTCAGCATCTGCCATAACGAGGCAGCACTGTCATCCTGGTTTGCAGAGCAAAGTCTGCATCCTAGCAGCTCAGATCCTGAAGAAGGCATTCCTTTGCCTTGGAATTCCCAACCCTTGGTTCGCTTGCTTCCACAGGAAGGTCATTGCCCTGAGGATGGAAATGGGAGCTGGTACCCAGCAAAAGGCATCTCACCAACCCACTGCAGCAGCACTCCATCCGATCCTTCCTATCCCCCCTTCATATGCAACTCAAGAACCCATTTTTTCCTGTGAAAAATTGCAGAAAGAGCTCTCTCCACACATTCTGAAGAGCACTAAGTCCAAGAGCAGTAAGAATTGTCTTATTTTATAAGAACCTGTCAACACTGAGTTTCTACCCGTCTCTAGCAAAGTGGGAACTTCCCAGAGAACATGTTGGTCTCAGAGGGGGGCAGCGGGCCAACATGCAGTGCCACACATCTGTTAAAATATCAAACTGGATTGGCAGCTCGAACCAATTTCTTTAAAATAAAGAATTAATCAGTTACCTCTGAGTGAATGAAAGCAAGAAAGTCGGTTTTCTTACCCTGATGATACTTAGTGGAATTTTCCAGCTGCATTATTGCAATATTCCTTTTTTTCCCACCATGTGCTCTCAATTTTCACAAACCAGATTATATTCAAGAATCAGAACTTCTAGCTAGATTTTCTTTTCTTTGTCTCTTATTGTCACCTGGCAGGGCCCTGCTGAAATGCCGTTTTAAGCTGTCCTTCGGTGATCAATCAGCTGTCTATGTAATGGAAACCTGTGGAGGTATCTGAAGTGTATAATGAGGTAAAAAATACAGAAAGATACCAGGATGGCTATTTCCACTTAAAATATTGCAATTTTCATCATTCCTTCCAGTTTTTTCCCCATGCTATAATCATTTTCTACAGAACACAGCAATAGAGAGATTGCATTAAAAGCGAGATTTTAGATCACAAACAATGTGTTGGCACTCACCATCAGAATAAAGGAAAAAAGTATTTATGATGTACTGATACTGATCCACAGATTCAAACTTCCACAGAATCAGATGCTTTTGTCACTCTAGTGAGCTGTGACCTTAATAGCCCTTTGGAAAGCGCTGGCTTCATAATGACTTTGTTTTACAAAATTGCACCGAATTTCAAAGAACCTAATCCATTGAAGTTGCTTGCATTATAAATACAGCAGATTAGGGTGCAATTTAAGCAGTGCAGAACTAGCTCAGGGGAGCATCCCAGATCTTTGTTTCATTTAGCTGTTACTGATGTGTTGAGAAGAAGAAAGGGTTGATTGCTGATTTATATGCCTTGTCTTTCATTATGCTATATTGCTGCTGTGCAGGGGGTCACAACAGAGTCTATTAACAACAACCAGGGCAGAACCAGCTGATGTTCTCACAATCACGTCAGATTCTCTTCAAAATTGCTCTTAGTTGCTTTTTTTCCATTGTTGTCTCCAAAGTTTGCAGTCTGCTCTCCCAGCCATGACTAGAATTTTAATGGCCCTGCAGTCTGTTGTCTATTAGGGGTTTTATTAGTATTAATACGGTCTATTTTTCTAGCTGTCTGTTTCTCTATATTTAATTTCAAAAAGTTTCTGAAGTACAGGCTGAAAGGGTGCTCCCAAGGCACCATTTGCTGAAAGTTCATTTTAAAGCCATTAACATATGCCTCCAGCAAACCCTCGTATTAGATTCTGCAGCAAAGGCTCTAGGAGCCGGCTTCTAAGGACACATCTGATTGACTCCCAACTTAGAAGAGATATTTTAAAAAGATCTTGGCACTCTTATACCAAAATAAAAGTTTTGTCAGAACAGAGCACCTCACTGTTCAAACATGCTGACTGTAATCTGCATTTGAGTTTACACTGTGGTGGTGGTTTCAGAGATCATTAGCCTCCTACAAACTCCGTGAAGAGCAGAGGTTTCTGCAGAGGCGAGGCTGCGATCTGAGCTCACCGTTGGCTGGACACCCGAGAGATCCACGTAGGCACAGGTAGATGCTGCAGACCTCCCACCCAATAATTCACCCACAGGACACAGGTCCCTGGGAAACTGGTGCCTGCTATTTCTGTGGTGTTTAAAACTATTTGTTCAACCTTCCTTATCCCCTCTCCAGAAGATGATTTAAGGACTGAAAAGAGACAAGATGCTGGAGCCCATCTGGCTGACGGCTACCTCAAGAAAGGGAGTTTTCCTGTTGCCTTAATTAAATAACCATTTTCTTTTGAGCGCAGAGTGCTTTCATTGTCTTTGTCAGTGGCTGCCAGGCGGGCAGAATTACAGCTGCTGCTCTTCTCTGAGCATTATAAATCTGTGGAAAACAGGACACGGCAAAGACATGACAGAAATGTTGAATTCCTGCAATGCGTCTATTAGTCTTGTCTCTGAGAAGTTAGAGAGAGCTTGGTCATAACACAACAGTTTCACCAGGTGCGTCTTTCACATGGAAATGTGCAGAAGTTCACAATATCAAAAGAAGTCCGTTTGCTGAGATGCTGATGGCAGGTGCTGTGCTTGGGCAGCACTCCTGTTGGTTCCTGGCATCTCGGGAATTTTGAGTGAAACTTTAGCCTTGTCCTCCCTCTTCCTGGTACTGCTTCAGTAACACACACTGGTGTAAACAGGAGACTTCATTAATTTTACCTCAGAGGCCAAATTCTCCCTTTCTTAAACAACAGCTTATCTCTGTAATAGTTGAAACCAGAGCCTGAGATAGGAGCCTTTTGCCCCAGGTTTGGATGAACTCCCTTGGATTAAAGCGGAGCCCTGGTCTGCAGACTCTATGGCATGAAACCAAACCAAAACACAACTGCGTTTGGAAATAACTGACGTTCTGCGGTGGAAAGCCTTAGTTACTATTTCTGTTTTTGTGATATTTATCTTCTGCTGTATTTCTCTTAGTTAGCAAAGAATTTTTTCTTTGGCAGCAGCAAGGCAACACAAGAAGTCATCTTTTACAATTTACACACAGGATGGAAGGCTTTATTTTCTTTCACCAGCCCACAGCAAACATTTATCTTCTGATTCCTCTAATAGGATGTGACTTGTTGTGACATCATATTTTGAAAGGCTGCAATTTAATGGGTGTGTTTTATCCCCCCTTCCCCAACACACACACATTTTGCAGAGATTAACCATTTAAAATGCAGTGCAACCTCCCGGTGATGGGAATTGCTGCCGAGGCTTCTCCAAGTGCACTTGCTCAGTTGTGACTTTGCACAAGTGCATCACAAATAAACATCATCTGCATCAGGCTGGCTCGGCACCACTCACAATTCCCTGGTCCCATGATAATGCCGGGCACCGTAATGCAGATTGTGGTGGTGGCAGGGTCCAAGTTGCAGAGAATTGGCCGTGCTGCCTTGACACGTGCGCTGAAAGCCACTGAAGCAAGAACATTGAGTTCCTCATATTATTTTACTAGTAGCAAGTATAAAAGTGCACAGCAACACACTGATAGCTTAAATATCCATTTCCTCCTCTCTCAGTATAGATCGAAGATAGGATTCATTCCATCAGGAAGCACCCTAAGGAAATTCTGCGCTGTCAGCCGAAGCAGCGCTGTGTATGAAACATCTCTGGCTCTATTAGCATTTGTGCCACTCCTGATGAGAGTCTTTAACCGTCCCCACCTGATTCAGGGGAGACAGGAATATAGTATATTTTCTTCCCTGAATGAACTGTGCAGGCATCTGTTTTTTGCATTTTTATTCATTATTTTAAATAAATAGGATTGGCACTGAGCAAATCCTATGCAGTTGATTTCAGAGTGGTTTTATAAGCTGGGGTTGCCCTGTCTGAGAAGAATCCATCCCTGGAGAAAGGGCTGCTTCACGGCCAGGGCTTCCCAAGGGGAAAGCTGCCACATCCCTTTCAGGTGCCACCTTCTCTGAAAGCCTTGAGGGCTGCAGGGTGAACCAGTGGCCTTTCTTCAGCCTGTCCTGCACAACCGCCCCAAGCAGCGAGTGACCTGGCAACACCTCAGCTCCTGTTGTTTGCTCCTGAAAGTGGTGTTCCTCAGTCAAAAGAGGAGGAGTATGTGACGAAGGCAGGAGCATCTCGCTCTGTCTCTCTCTGAGGCAGGCTGGAGCTCCGTGGTGTACAGGAGGTGAATGAGCAGGCGTGGGTACCGCAGGCAGGATAACCACCGTGACACGCGTGGGCAGACGCATGGCCCGTGTGCTGACATCGCTGTTGTGTCGAGAGCCCAGCAGTGTTCACCAGTGCTGCAGGAGGCACAGATCTGGATGCCTCGGGTGATGTAAAGCAGAGGCGAAGCCTGGAAACTGCTGGTGCTGAGAAGAGTGATGCTGACAGAGGCTTCCAGCCCACGTTACGGGGGCTCTGGGGTGTCCTCAGCCACCTCTCCAGGGCTTGTTGCAGGGCATTAAGCGAGTGTGTGGTCACGCTATTTACAATTCCAGGCACTCAGGAAATTGCTCAGGGATCTGAGAATTGAAGGAAGGTTACAATCGGAGCATTTGGGAGTTGGCAGTAGAAGTGAGGTACGAGAAGCGCTCTCTTTTCAGCCTTGGGCTGCTGCTACTGGGAGGGAAAAAGTCCTCTGCAGCCTTCCACTTTCCCTTGCGTTTGCAAAGGGGTGAAGCACTGGGTGCAGGAGTATCTAAGTGTAGCAACGTTTGGGATAATCAGCAGTTAACTTCAGAAGGAAAGGATGCAGCTGTACTGTTTGGTTCCTGCACTACAAGCCCATTGTGTGTGATAACAAACACTCTTACTGATTTCCCACTCCTACAGCATCAGGACACACGGCACACAACCCCTTCCCAGTATTCGCATGCCAAGCAGGGAGGTGATGGCTCTCTGGGCATTCCCTCGCTCAAACTCCTCAGCAGCATCTGTATAGCTTGGTTTATGTACATTAGTGCCTAGTAGCTCTGTTTATGTTGTCTGTGCTTTCCTGTATCAGTAGTATAAGGATGGCTGCTGTGGGTGTGAGCTATCCCTCATACCTGTTTTGTATTATAAAATCCTTGCAAAAAACCACCAACAAAACCAACAAAAAACCCCAAAACTTGGAGATTTTTGTTTTGAGTATGAAAGACATTTCTTTATATCATTATAATAATGCAAATTTTCTGGTTAATATTAATACTTAAATTAACATTGAATTAATCAATTAATTAACAAAAAATATGGAATAGGAGTTTGTAAATGCCACACAGGAAATTTAATATATTTGAATTAAAATGCTGCTGGTCTCTGCTGTAAACATAGTATGCACTTTGTTTTTGTACATGGTGGAACATGGAATGAGGCAATTTAGCCAAAGGAAAAGATAAGCAATGTAAGCCATCGGTACCACATGGAAATCTGCAGAATGCCAATAATTTAATAAAACATGTGCTTGCTAGATCAAATACTCCTAACTCTCTTTGCTCTGCAGTGAAACCGTGAGATCCAAGCAGAAGGTATGCTGAGATACTGTGCTCTCCGACTCAGTAAATTGCTGAGTACCTAAAATCATCAGCTACTTCAATTATTCTTGGTAGCAGGATGGATCTGTGTTTAAATAGATGTTAAGGTTGTGACTGTAAACAGGAAATGAAAAATTTTTAAGAAAAGCCATGCTGGAACAGAAAAATAAAAGCAGATGATTTCTAACTAATGTGAGACAGCTGTTTAAAACTGTGAAACTGAGTTTTAAAATATAAAATGGAAGGATAATGTAAAGAACTGTTCTTGCTGGTGGCAATGCTGAGGCTGGCAGGAGACCTGATTGCAGGTAAATGGCTGAAGCACAACAAATATATATATGTATGGATTACATCAGTAGCATATGCATTATGTACATCAGTAGTGTGCCTTCCCTTGAGGAGTAAATGGTCCAATATGTCAATATGTGATACTGACACTTTTCACATTGCATTTGCTCCAATATTTATGTATATTGGCTGCAGAATGAGCACTTTCAAATCTAAATTCCCATTATGGTTAGTGTATGTTTAATATATATGTTAAAATACATATTGAAAATCAGAATACTTCTCTTACCCTTATTGACTAAACCTGGGGAGAGTGGTATATAGTTTAGGTACATGGTATCTAAGAGCTTGAAACCAGTAGACACGATTTCCCTCTCACTTTTGCTTCCCTCCATCAGGCAATCTGCCCAGGGAAGGCTGGGCCCTCTCTGCCACAGGTCTGGAGCTTTCCCCATCATTTGTACGGAGTAGTACCGTATTTCAGGGACCTCTGCCACCTGTGGTCACCCACCGGCCCCCCAGCCAACCTAAGTGCCATAGAGATCCCTGTGGCTTGGGCTAACGGCCCGTCTATGGAGAAAACAATCACCCATCTTGTGGGGAGAGATCCTGGTGTGCACTGCACAGGGTGACAGATGGCTCATGGGTGATGTGGAGCTGTTGTTTTACTGACTCTGTGCAGAAGCAAGTCTTACTGGGATCAACCCTGAGGCATCCCTCACCTTGGAGGAGGATCGAGGTCTCCTGCCCGGCAGCCATCCAGAGCGGGGTGCAAGCTCAAACAGAGAGATGGTTGGTCTGAAAGCATTTTTACTTTCTTGTTGAGGGGAAGATTTTCTGGTATTTCCCCCTCTCATTTTGCCTCTGTTGTTAGTATAAATGCACATATAGTAGCAGATATTCTACTGCTGAGTGGATGAGTGGACGATACGTTCAGTGCCTTCAAATATTTAGTTTCCTCATTTTCAGGTTGTTTTGATTGTAACTCACAGCTGAACAAGTGAAAACTTCCAGAAACTCTGAGCAAAAGTCATGGAGGATACTCCTGAGGTGTGCTCTTAGAATTTTGTAAGAGTATCAGTGAGCTGGTCTATTTAGTAGTTATGTTGGCACAGTTTTCACCATCCACTCTCCACTTGTTTTCCATTAGTAAGTTCGCTATGATACCATTCAGATACTACTACAAAGTTTTTCAGAGTTTGGAAAAAAATATCATCAAAGTTAATCAGAAGAAAATCGGTCTGCTCTGCTAACGCATACATTTACTTGTCTAATACAGAAGATGCACAATTAATTGCCTTGATATTCTTCCTGCTGCTGTTCCCTTCCCTCCAAGAGGTAACAAAACACAGCAGATGGTTAAATTTACTGTATCATCTCGGAGCAAGAAAGAAGGTGCTGACTCTTCCATTATGCACAGAGAGCCGCGTGTGACCCAGAGGACTGCAGCAAGAACGGAGCCAAGTAGGAGCCCGATTCATTAACGTGATCTTTGTCTTTCCCACAAGTAGCATTTTGCTGTTTCTTCCTTTGAATTTGCAAACTTTGGTGTCATGGTAACGCATTCCTTTCTGTATGGGACTGGTCTGGGTAGGGCAGTCCTTTGTACTCCTGCTACATCCTCCACTTTTGGTGAAGTGTCTTGAGACCTTGTGATTTATTTCTATCAAATCCACCCTAACTTCTCCTGTGACATTTTGAAACCGCTGATCACCTCAGTTGCTCTCAGAAAGTGCCTCCTGCTCCTGTTCAACACTAATGAAAAAAAAAATGGTGGCATTAGAGAGGTGTGTTGTAGAGAATGACTTATGGACACTTACCAAGTAGCAGAACTGTCCTGGGTGTCCTAAGAATTGTGCTCAATATTTATGACATCTCTTAGCAGTTGCAGACAGATGTGAATAAGAAATGAAACCTAGTTTGGATTAATAGAGCGACTGTTTTCTTTTTCTAGCTGCTTTTGTAAAACGAGTGCTGTCAGGATATTTTGTACAAACTACGGATATTTTTTAAGAGAAATATCAAGTATGAAAATGTTTAAAAACAAGAAATTATGTTAAAGATTATAAGGACAGTAAACATTTGAGGATATTGAAATACTCTGCTTCATCACAAAAAAAAGGCTTGCATTTTCTGTGTGTGTATCCCAAATTACGGGTCAAATCTTCCATAAAAGCAGCCCAGACCAATGCTCTCATCCTCTGCTGCTGAGCCCTTCATTGCCCTGACCAGTATCACCTGTGACCCCCACCCACACACCCACCCACCAGCCCCAGAGCCATATTTAGGGCAGACTCTGGTGCTTGCCTGAGGTTTTTGGTTTTCTTTTTTTTTTTTTTGGGGGGGGGGGGGGGGTGGTGTTTGTTTGTTTGTTTGTTTGTTTTTTTCCTCTTCTCTTTTTTTTCTGGTTGTGGGCAGCTCTATGTTCAGCCCTGTTGGCTGCTGAGTCCTGCCTGCTGATGTCTGTCCAGGTTGCTCTTGGACCTGCTCTCACTGCGTGTGTCATTGCTGCTGAGGATGCTGCCCTGTTGTCCCCTTTGGCTCCTACCCCATTGTCCCCTGCAGAGCTGCTCCTGGGCAGGCAGCCCCCTCTCCGTGTGCTCCAGGGGTCAGGTAACTGGTGGTTTTTGGGTGTATGGGGCTCACTGCATCTGGTTGCTTTGCAGCTTGTGGTTTGTGTTTTCTTTAATCTCTGCAAAACCCTTTTGAGTTAGAGAAGCTATAATCTCTGTTTTTAGAAAATGTAGAGCTGAATCACTTAAACTTTAATCAGATATGTAAATATTGACTCCTGAACCCAGCAGGGGCTGAATGCCTCGGTGGCATCTGAATTTAACTGCATGGTCTAGCTTTGCACTAGAAGTTGGCAGGAAGGCAGAGCACAACACCTTTCAATTTGAGCAGAACGTGAGACTTTCCATCCTGATTTTATTGCTGTTCTCTGCCCTGTAAGAGATTCTGGAGATTATATCATGTACACTGGGAAGAGGAATGTTTACCATGCTAAGTTACTTTATCCTCTGAGCCACTTGAAAAAGAACTTTAGCATAGAAAAAAATGGAAATTCTTGTGGAGAAACAGGACTTGCTGCACCTTGCCTGAAGGAGGTGACAGTCAGGTATAAGCTTTTCCTTTCTCTGCATCAAACCAAGGGCTTGCCAGTCACTTGCATGAGCTCGAGACTGAGCAGACTCATAGGACACAATAAAAATTAAACCCCATTAGTTCAAGGAACATAATGTGCTAACATAAACAATAATTAATTAAACTTTCCAATATTGCTATTTATTAAAAGAGGAGAGCATCTGAGCTCCTGCAATATTGGCTACAATGTAAGATTCAAATTAGATTTTGCTGGTTTTGCTTCCTCGTAATGCTCCACTTCTAGAAGTCACACATGTGGTCATGCACACACAGAAACATGTGCGTGTGAGGGACATGTGAGAACAGCCCTAGAAAAGAAAAGCAGTTCCATTTCCAGAGGAGACAGGAGGTTGTGAGGTATTTAAAGGGAAAATAAACCTAGAGCAGTGGGTATTCTCTCTATATTTTGTCAAAGCAAATTAAATCCTGGGAATACGCTCCTTTGTGCATAGATGGAATTAGAGTTACACAGATGTATCCTGAAGAGGGGGGAAAAATGAGCTAAATTAATGGAGTATATTGGTTTCTCTGTTATTTCCCAACTGTTTTTCAACCGATAACTGCACATGTGGATGATAACAATGAAAGCGGGGGAGCAGTAACCTCCCCCACGAAGATGAATGGAGAAGCGGCCACACGAGGAAGATGTTATCCCTTGTGAAAGTGTAATGGGCAGTGATAGCTCAGCACAGAAAACCAGTTTCCTCTCCCTCTGTTCAATTTATACAGGCTTCAGCCTCAGACGGGATGTTTGGCAAAGAAACACGTTGCCTGTCCTGCTGTCTGGGTGCTGCTCACCCAAAGGGGCCCGGGGCCCGCAGCACCCAGGGCAGCCTCAGGTGTCTCGGGCAGAGCTGCATCCCAGCAGAGCTGTTTGTCTGAGTGAGCTTTGCTGCAATTACCAAAGGTTCACCGAAACGTTTACACTGTGAAATTCCTCACAAATTGGCGGCACATTTAACACGTTATTGCTAAACTTAAAGAAACCTGCAGGGAGGCTGAAGAGCTCGTGATGGGTTGTTGTTTGGAAATTGAATTGTCCTGCTGGAGCTGTTACCCATCTGTTGCTTTTGCTCTCTCTTTCATCCTTGGTATTATTTTTCAAAGTGTGATAATGCATTTCAAGAGCCTTTCTTGATTAGATAATTGTAAGTTGATAAACAGAAACTGAAGTTAATATCAAAACACACAAGATTGATGTGCAGTAAAGATTCAGCAGAAAGACTTTGTGTGTTAGAGGCGATAGAGAGATTGACAGTACTTGAGGATCTAAACTCCTGCTACAATGCAAAGGCAACTATATTTAATGCAGCACTATAGTTATCTTGCCAGTGCTATACATAGGGCTGAAAAAAGTGATTTACTGTGAAGAAACTTGTGTAGCCTTTTTTCTTCTTGGAGAATGACTTTAAGCTCATTGCACTTGAAGTGAATTAATGAAGATTTTTCTTTTCATTCTTGGATTTATTACATATAATGTTCAAGAATATTTGTTATTAGAGGCTGGTTTGTGGCAGGACCCATGGCACATTTTCTGTTGCTTGAAAGATGCATATTGCACAGATTTTTTTTTTTCCTTACTCAATTAAAAATTAATGTGTTACTCAGTGCCAAGACTAAGCAAGAATAATTATATATCATAAGAAGATACCTTGTTGGGTCAGGTGAAGTTTTTATTTTGGTTTTGATTTTGTAACTAGGTATTAGACTCATCAGTATGAATTGTACTGAGAAATAACACCATCAGAAAATGGCTCAGTGCAGAGCTGAACAGCAGAAGCCAGAGCCCCCGGCACGCGGGTGTGCGTGGGTGGCAGGGGCACCGTGGTGTGCCAGGGGCTGTGGCTCTGGGTGACCACCCCTGCACCCAGATATCTGCCTGTAGGCAGCAGAGATGGGTTCTCTGGAGTAAGGAAAATGGCATTTGCAGAATAGTAAAAAAAATTCCACCTATTCTCCTGATAACAAATGTGCCTGGGAAGATGAAATACCCAGTTGAATGATCAGCACGTTTTAGCCCAGACGCAAAGGCAGCCCCCAGCAGCTGCCCAGCCTCGAGGTGGAGGGTGATGGTGGAAGGAAGGAAGGAAGGCATCAGTGCTGTTTCTACAGGCAGGCAGCAGGCTGGCAAGTTTGTTAGTTCACCAGTTGCACCCTATAGACAAAACTTCAGAAACAGGTCAGGGCTCAATCAGCTGAAATCTGTTCCTCAGTAAACTTGAAATGCAGTTATTTGTACTATGGGT
This sequence comes from Pterocles gutturalis, assembly GCF_000699245.1. Lineage (NCBI taxonomy): Eukaryota > Metazoa > Chordata > Aves > Pterocliformes > Pteroclidae > Pterocles > Pterocles gutturalis. The sequence goes on from NW_010128151.1 coordinate 65,636, forward strand.
GGGAAGATGCCATTACTTACCGATTGGTTTGAGTCTCTGTCTCTCAGTGTCTCCACAGATCATATTTCTTTCTTGCTTTTTTATCTGATTTCTGTTCTGTCAGTGAGATGATTCCCAAAATACCTTGGGGTACGTTCCTCAGTCTGGATGTTCATTATCTGTAAATGCCCTGAGCCCCATATATTTATTTTCTGTAGACCTCAGCCTGGAAACAAAACAATAAACTCTGCAGCTTGTTGTGGCTGTGCAGCAATCTGCAGTCCAACTTATTTATTAATTTATTTGTTCTGAGATTTTGTTTTCATTGTTATCAGCTGCAGTTCAAAGGGGTCTTCTGTGTTTCCTTTTCAGTAGTTTTCCCCAAAAGCTGAAATTTATTTTCCTAGATGTAGGTCACCTTTCATGTCATTTAGCTTTCTTCAGCTCTTCCCCAAATCTAAATAACCCAACAATGAACTGACCAAACCCCAAGCAAAAACAAATACCTCAACAGGTATGAATTATTACAGCTTTACAAAAGTCATCTTGGTCTGTTCCTGATTTCTAACCTTGTTAAAAAGAATATTGAATAATATGAAAGGACTTATTTGCAGCTGACAGCTAGAAATAGTAGTGAGGCAAATGTCCTCTTAGCTATTGGGGTTTGCCCTTAGGATTTATCTTTGCTCTAGGTTTAAAGTACTCTTCTCTACATTTTACCTCATCTCCCGTCACTACCCAGGTTTATGCAAGCCTGGATCCCAGGGCTGTTTTATGAAGGTATAAACTATAGTCCTTCTTTCCCATTGTGGATGCAGCTCAGACTTTGCAGAGATTTGTGATGGTCCACTGGTCACCAGCAGATCTGGGCAGTGTACTGCCCTGGCTCTGGGCGAAGCCGTTACCCCAAACACGGGTGCTGTGCAGAACAGCCTGGGCACAGCATGTCTGGGGAGCTGGAAGAGATGTTGAGCAACCTGCATGCTGGGTGCCTTGGGAAGCTGCTGGGAATGTCCTGGGAAGCTTCTGGGCACATCCTGGGGAGCTGTGGGGCTGCAGGAGAGATGGAGAGGTGCTGGGCAAGTGCTGGGAGAGGCTCACCTTGGCAATCGCTGCCTGAGGGACACGTGCTCATTGTGGTGACAGTTGAAGGAAAAGCCAGATATGTATTCAGAGCTGTTGAAGGAAGAAGTTTCTTACAACTTGCCTGAGGAAGGAGACAGGCAGGAGGCAAACTGTGTAATTTGTCGCATCTTATTTGGATCCAGCTCACATACAAGTCTTCTGGTCGTGGTGACAGATAGTTTTAAATGATAAATACTAACTTCAAATAAATATGACTTGCCCTCCCCAGTGTGGAAGGGAGTAAATTTTTGTTCTCAGAATGTTCTTACCATGATACATACTGTGCTTAAGTTTTCCTAACTGCCAAATGCATGCCTCTCTTCAGGAAGTCACTTGGGTCCATTTTTAACTACTTTGGGAGAGTCAAAACAGACAATGTCTTGATGCACAGACCAAAATCCTAGTGAGGGCAATGCTTCCGCAGATCAAGGGCACTGACAGCCCTGAAATTTCCTTGATGTTTTACTCTTCCAAGGGATATTGTTGATAGAAATGCTTTGGGTGATGACTAAGTAGTGATGTGAAAGACACAGTGCCTTTGGAAGAGGGGCTGTGGATAGCTACTTTAGCACTTGAATAGTTACTAGGAAATAAGTGTCTTCCTAGTACTGAATTCTTGGTGATTGTTACAGATAAGTACCACACAAAGATGTTACCAATTTCAGATATGTGAATTTCAGTTTAAAAAAAAGAGGTACGTGTGCTATATACTTCCTTTGGGGGCTCAGGATTTTGGTAAACATTGTTGCTTCCTTCTTTTCATTAGAAAAGAATGTAAAAACATAATTAAGTCTCTTCACCAACTTCTAACCATCTCCCAGAAATATTTTCTGTTATTCAGACTGTTTAAGTACACATAGTAACAGAATAATTTTAAAGTACTTGAAATTCTTCTTTGTTATACATTGAATAATACAGAACACATAACACAGATTCTTTCAAAGCTGAGTAGTGAATGTTGCCTGGAATACTTTTGCCCTTTTGAGGCACCTGATTGCCCACATAATGGGTTTCAATGGAAATTCGTAACTATTACATTATCTTTCAAACTACAGTTAAAAATATGGAAGCCATACAATAAAGCAATTTTCCAGGCATAGATGCCTAGATCAATAGTCTTAAAGTGATCAGGTGGAAGACACATAATGGGTCCCAGTTTAACTACAAAAAGAAACGACCTGCAGCCCTTAAATGAAGTGAACCTGAAACATTTTTCTTTATTTCTTAAGAGGGAAGACTCTTTACTTTTCAGTTCTTTCTGTGCTTCAAGGTCCCAATCAGGTTTGGGAGTGTGACAATAGGACAAGAAAAATCACACTATATTCAGGTAAATTTTAGAAACCCAAGTGGTGTTACCTAGTGGAGGTAAACTCTGCAGCTCCCCAGCGCAGCTGTGGAGGAATGAGTGAGACCTGGCCAAGGTGGGTGTGAGCTTGCAGAGGGTGGATGGGGATGTTGGACAGAGTGGTTGGGGACATGCAGCCCCCCAGGCCCCCTGGGGATATGGAAGTGTGCTCTGCCCTGAGGAGACCTGGCTTGCTGTGCCCTGAAGCTTTCAGAAAAGTGTTTTTGCTGGGCAGCCCTGGTGCTCTGAAGGTGAAGGCTGGGAGATGGATGTGTCCTGCTGCCCAGGCTGAGCTGAAATGGGGAACTGATGAACCCCAACGTCCCACAGCTTGGCCAGCTGAGCACCTGGGACCAGGGTAGAAGTTTGTCCAGTGCTTTGTCCCAGGTTCTGTGTGTTTTTTCCCCCCTCTGCTTTGATCAGCTCTTCTCAATAAAACCACTTTGAATATAGCTTGCTTCTGAGGTCAGCAACACACATCAGGTGCAAAGCCTGGGTCAGTGAAAAGTGGGTGGTGTTGACAGGTGACTGAGTAATGTGCATTTTTAAGATGGTTTTGTCTTTCGGATCCCTTGAGGTATGCAGCATTGGCAGTAGTACTAGGGGTTGGGATCAATTCTGAAAGCCTTTAAGAAGTGGTTATGGAAAAGGGAAGGATAAAGTGGAATAGGAAAGGTATGATATAATTAAGCACCAGGACTAGGGGCAAATAGCACTACATGTTTACATGTTTATAAACCCATAGTTGTGGGCACATTCTACAGCTGTGGAAATGAAACCCAAAGGATGTTTGGCTGTATGACAGAGCCAGTCCTGCCACAGCGATGGCTGAGCATCATGATCACATATTGCTACTGTAAAGACAGCAAAAGGAGGCCCTTATGAAACCTGAATGTAACAGCCTTTGTCAGAGAAGAGCTGAAACATACTTTCTTAATGACTCTTTAATGACTGAGTTGCAAATCATCCCCAAACATGTGGGTTTTTTGCATTTCGTGT
>NW_010128151.1:69114-97970 GCF_000699245.1 Pterocles gutturalis
TATCTTCTGATAACTATCTTCACGCTCAGACCTAAGGCTTAGACTTTGCATATGCTTTTGTGTTTTGCTAATTCTCTAGGAGAAAAAGAAAACAAAAGGGCTTGAGCAGTTGTGATAAGTGATACTGAACAAAATGGTAGCCAGGCGTTTAGGTCTTCAGTAAGAAAAAAAAAAAAGTATTACTCTATTTCAAAATTGTTTAATGGCCTTATAACACCAAAGAGGCATTAGAAGTAGTAAAAAAAGAAAATGCACAAAAGAGGAAGCACAATAGATTTTCATAAGTATTATTAGTGGTGGTATTAATATGAGAAAGAATACAGCATTGCCACACACTTGACAGTGAATTTTTTTTAGGCAAAGCAAACACGAATAACAGCAACACAAACATACCTAGATGCTCAGAACCCTTTTAAATTTTTATTGTTTATGGTAGTTGGATAGTACTAAAGAAAATCACTGTCAGAGTCCTGAAAAAAAGGAGAAGCTATGAATTTTAGATTATGTATGTGGAGGTTGTACAGGGAAATAATAAAAAACCCAACAGTTTGAAGGAGCTGGTGTCATAGGAAGGAAAATCCAGCTCCAGTGAAGTCTGAGTGATTTATTGGGTCCCCACCAATTGAGAGTACAAATAAGCACTCCATTTGTCATATATGCATTTAGATTTTGATGGTAAATGACATTACATGGGCAAAAGTGTCTTTGAATAAGGATGTTTCTCTGGCAAAGCTGTCATCAGGTTTATGAAAACATTTATATAACAAAACCAAAATATGTCTTATTAAGCCTGCATGTTATGTATTGGTGTGGTTGGTTCATTATGGGAGGTATTTCAGCTTAGCCCTGTTTAAAAAAATAGTTCTTGGGAATCTTAGCATGAAATTTGGTGAGAGACTTGAAAATTATACTTTTACATTCCCTGTATGCTGTGAGGCATTAGAAAGAATACAGCTGAGTGTTTATTAAAAGGAAAAATATTTACCATGGCAACTCCATTATGCAATCCAGCTGGCAAGTTTGCTAATCACAGCAGTTAACAGGAAAAAGAGCGTAGGTGGGTAAAAACAGAGGAGCTGCCTCATCCATGAAGAGTTCTTTTAAGTAGAAATGGAGCCTGTGGAGTGGACATATGTTTCTCATTTAAATAAAGCCAATTTGACTCTGACATTTATGAAAGTGAGACTAATGAGCATGGACCAAGCTGTATTCTCACCCTCAGCAGGGTGGCACCAGCTTGACCTGACCATGGATAAGCGAGAGTGCAAACTAGTCCAGTTATTGTCTGGATAACAGGCAGTTGTTACATACAGATCTCTGTGTTAATTTTCCCACAATTGTGTTTTGTTGGCATAAATGTCTAAAGGTGGCCTTTTCAAAATCCTGTGTGCTTATATTTGACAGCACTCTCAGGGTACAAGGAAAACTTCCTGTAAGCTCCACCAGCTTTGCTGGCTGGTTTCTCTGGTCTTCCCCAGAAATTTGAAAGGGAAGGAGAAAGTACTTCTCTGTGATCCTCAGGTTGTCTGCTAGAATTTCTTAAACGTTCCTTGGGGTATTCCATTTTATTTCACATCTCTTAAAGAACCCATTATCACATAGGATAGTGCCAGGACGTGATGTCTGGTCACATTCAACATGGCTGGAAGGAGGTCTCACAGTAATGTCAGATTTTAATTTGGATAAATTAAGAAAATGAACCTAATGTTAGGATAACCCTGTGGAATTTATTATCAGAGAGGTATCCAGAGCTGTTAAAGATGGAAGAGTGTGACACTAAGAAAATGTGAGCAGAAACGGGCTTGAAAGGAAGTGAGAGGAAACTAAAGGGTTTAGTTTCGTTTATTGTGTTCTTGCCCCAGAAATGTTAAAAAGCTGAAACAATCTGTGAGCTGTAGTACTTGAGGCCTCTTACCACTGCTCTATGAATTTACTTTGAACGTATCTGCTCTCTGTCACTGCTACACAAGGTGCAGGAATTAACATCAGTTAAGGCACCTCTGACAGGTATTGATCCGAGGCTCCATGGAGCAAGTGAAGGGTGCAAGCTGAGGGGGACTTCCCTGATGTTTATTCGGATATCAGGACCAAGTGTTTATGAATTCTGGTGCACCTGATCTGGTTTTAGAGACACCAGAATCTCTTCAGTACAGCAAGAGACTTGAATTCACGCAGGTTAGTCATTTCAGTTGCTGTTCCTCTACTCACCTGGATTAATTGTCGTGTGCATCAGCCCAGCCAATTGTAAATAACATGCTGTAACCTCACAAAAGATATAAGTAAAGGGAATTTGGATAGCTGCATATCTGAGCTGTGAAACCTGGTGTAATTTGGTGCTTCCCAACTGGTTCCATGGTGAAGCCATTGCTACCACTTAAATACAATGTCTGCTCTCCTCTAAATGTGAGTGTGCGGTACAGAAAGGGTGGGTGGTTACAGTGTTTCCTCATAAAGTTGAAAATATTTGCCCTTCTTTATTAAATTTTTCTTTCTTGCAACCAAGAGAAAATGATTCACTTCGTGATTCAGTTAGGTCCGTAAAGATAATGATGCTGTGTAGTCATTTCATTAAGTTTTTGGGTTTTAATTTAATTAAATGTTAATATACCAACCTGAATCCTTGTACATGTGAGAGACCTAATCAGAGAAGGAGCTTTATATCTTATCTTCTGCCAGTCCTGGAAAACAGCCAGGGGGTAGATCTTTGACACAATTTAGTGCAGCAGCAAGGGTGGTTTTACTCTGGCCAGAATACCTTACTCAAAGCCATTTTTATTTCTGCCTCAGACTATCAAAATTCAGCTCACCAACCCAATACCTCTTCACTTTTATCCTACCCTGATGAAGAGTCATTTATTCTAGAAAGGGTAGGAGGCCTTGAAGCAAGGGTGACTGGAGATGCCAGTGTTACAAAGGAGGCTTAGCCCGACGTGAGTGTTACGTACTGGGATGTCTATTGACTTCTAATACATGCTTAACTTTTTGTCTCTGTCTATACCCTCCCTTCAGGTATTTATGTACATTATTAATAAGATATCCCCTGAGCCTTCTCTTCTCTAGGCTAATCAGTCCTATCTTCATCAGTCTTTCCTCATATGTGAAGTGCTTCAGTCCCCTAATCATCCTTGTGATCCTTCACTGAACTTAGTGTTTCTTGCTGCACCTGTATTGACAACATTAACCGTGTTGGTACCACAGCAGGGAATCACTTCTGATGGATCAGAATTTTTTTTTTTTACCATTGTAGTCAAAGAACAAGACACAAGTGATTTCTAGAAGGTGAACCAGAACCTGCTGCTAGGGTCGGTTCATAACTAAAAGCAAAACTCTCAGAGAGATTGGTAGCTATTGTTGTGTGATTGGAGACAGTCTATCTCCAGTGGTGTTACCAATATAAAATTTATCTGCCTGTATTTTTTTAACTTAGAAAAGAAGCTATTTTGAGTCCTTAGGAGTTAATTCATATAAGGTGAGTTGGTGCTATAGTAACCATTCATCTGACCAAATGGCCTACTGGGAATATTCAGGGTATGACTTTTGTCATTTATTTTCCTGTTGCAGTTTAGCTCCATCTCCTGCAGCTTTCAGCTTCAGAGGAAGCGCGTGTTTGCCTTTAGGGAATTGTGACATTCATTGTTCCTACCTTCACAGTTTTGTTTCAAATGCCTCTGTGTTATTAAGGAGCATATTAATAACTGATTGGTTAACAAATCTGGTCTTTACAAGGAGAAAAAAAAAAAACAACAAACAAACCCACAACTTGGCAACAATTCACCAAAGTACAGCATCTTTTTCCCTCCGTAGCGGCTCCTTTACCAGCAATGAAATAACACATGGGCAGCTCAATGGTGATTGGGCCCCAGATCACCAGATAAGTCACATTAAAAACACTGGGGATATTCATACATTTTAAACAGTGGGCAAATGTATAGCTGTTTTCTTCATTTCTTACTTCAAAAGCTCAAGGCTCTTTCAACACTGATGGACCTATTTTTCTAATATTGTTTGTGAATGTTAGGGTTGATTCCAGATAAGAAGTTTTGTGTCCAATACTCCTATAAAACACAACTGAGGTAAAAATATCAGGGCTAGGCCATTTATAGTGGCATGAACAGATTTCAAGCCCCTCTCTTGGCATGAAGTTAGAGGTAGCTGAGCTACCAACCTGGTGACAACCAGAAGTCTTGGGTTGCTGCAAATCTTCATCAGAATAGTTCTTCCTTTAAATTTATCAAGATGTTAAAGTTGCAGAGGTGACCAAAATCTATTTCTTTGCCAGAAGTTGCTCTCCTAATGAAACTGAAGTCTTGTACTTCTGCACCTGTGGCTATTCTGGCCTCTCTGAGGCTGAAAGTTGCTTAATGAGGTGGCCTATTGTACAGGTTTCGATAGGCAACCAAAGTGTCTCCTTTTAATCATTTTCCTTCAGTTTTCTAGGAGGCTGGTAGACAAAAAGCAGAATGATGCATCTAATTGAAAATCAGACTAATGGTTTTCTGAACACAGCCGTCTTCTCATACTTAATTAGAAGCACACACATGTACACTTTTATGTGCTTATATGCGCTTTTAGTTTTAACTTCTTATGCTAATTACTGCACAAGTCAGTTGTTATGTGCTTGAGAGGTGCATGAGTTCTGACTGCTTTGAAGAGGGATTGATAATGAAACCCTGAAATGAATAAAATATCTTCCATCATGTCTGATAGCATGTCAGACATCGTTTGTACTTTAAAAACGGTCATCGCTCTTTAATGGCAACTTGTTAACATTTAGATTATCATTTTCTGTTGCAGTGTGCCACCATGCCTTGCTACTACAAAGACAGGAGAGAATTAAGGGCACTGTCAAGCTGCCCTGTTTGGAATTACTAACTGCCTTTCATTTAAAAACTTGAGGGTAAAAAGCAAATCTGCCTCTCTCCTATTTTTGCTAATAAATGGCTATAAGTTGAAAAAATAACTAAGAAATAACTTTTCATATGTATCATCATTGCAAGGGTGAAGGTGAAGCTAAGTGATCAGCTATAAGTTCAAGGAAGCTGCCTGTTTCTATAGAGACAATATTTTTCTCTATATTCTCTTTAAGAACCTGAATAGAACAGCTGAATAGACTTCACCGCACTTCTTGGTTCTAGGAGCCTTAAATATATCTTCAAAGTGCAGTGGCTTTATTACATTATTTTCATTCCGCCTATTAAGTATTTAAAACATAATTGTATCTTTGTACATGCTTTAGTAATAAATATTAAAAATGGATATAAATGTTCTAATGAAAGGCAATGTTGGAGCTAGAATATTTCAGAATATTAGGAGAAGTAATACAGCAATTTACTTTTGGAGCACTTTTATTCCTCAGTGTTCCAGAACTGGGGTATTACTGAGCAAAATATGTTATTCCCTTTGGACAAACTACAGAAACCAGCAAAATATTCTTTCAGCTTGTGTTTCATCATACACAGCAGAGTAAGTGACAATGACAACCCAGAGAACAGATGATCAGCAGCAAATTTCTCCTCTATAATCTAGAATTTACAGCTTTAGGACTGAAAAAAAGTGATGTTCCTGGCTAGTGGAACATGTTAACCCTGAGGCATCAAGCAGCAGGATGACCTTAAAGTGTGGATGAGATCCAAGCCCTACCTGGGAGAGATGTGAGTGAACCGCACTGCTGGATGGTTCTTGGGAAAGCCTGAAACTTCTGGGTGATATTCCTGGTTGCTAAATACTTCGTAGTAAGGATGCTTTCAAATTTCATGCCGTGAACATGAGCAGTTATGGGTTACTTCCATTGCAAAGGTACTTTTTGTGCCCCAAGTCTGCTTGAAATTTGTGGTCAATTTTGTGTTTGATGGTCTTCTTGCACTCAGAGTGGCTATTCACCTCACTTCCAAATTAAAGTCCTTTTGTGGATTTTTTCACTGTAGTACCTTCTTGTACCTGAAAGCTTGCAAAGTTATCTTTTTATTTATGAAGCACAGTAAGACAATCTGTGAAAGCTGTCTTGCTTAAGTCTGTCTAATGAGATTGCGTTTTTTTCTCAGCATTTTGCAGAAGAGTAGTAAGCAATGATCACTACGTCATGTTTTATGATATGAACTCTCAAGGGAGTAACTATCATGGCCAGGTGATATGCGGGATTTATTAAGTGGTATGACTGACTTAATCTGATATGGTTTTCAGTCATCTGTATTCTTATTTGAGGCAAGGTTCTACTCTGGATTGCCCAACGAAGGGTATCTTAGTGAAATATTTTATCCAGTTCACAATGACTTTTTTTTTTTTCCAAAGGCAGGAGGGGTTACAGTATTTTCCCATAACTTCTAGATAAATAGGAGTTGAAGTCTGGAGTTACTGGATCCCAGTGTTCATACAGGAGAGTACTAAAGGTCCTGGGTAAAAGGAGGGTTGACAAGGACACAACTGTATTCTACAGATATTGGAGATGGTTAAAACAGGAGGAGAAGAGCTATTTCTACTAAAGGTGAATATGAGAATAAATAGCTGTAAAATAGTCATCAGTAAATTTATCCTGTAAATGACTTTTTTATCATCAAACGTACAGACAAATGGAAATAGCTTTTTCAGCAAACTGCCTCCCCACGTGCATCCAGAGTAATAACTCTCATCTTCAGAAAAATACTGTCTGTGAAATGCTGGAAAGAGAAGAAAACCCCTTTTGTTTCATTGAACAACTAGGTAATATTTGAGTTTCCAACTAAGGAAGGCAAAAAAAGAACAAAATCCCAAACCAACCAACTCTCCAAAGCGCTTCTGGTTTTGTATTCTTTAATCTGGAAGGATGGGAAAAAATAGGCTTTTTTAATAGGAATAAATGATTTTGATGAAAATTATGACCAATTTTATCTAGGAAAATAAAGAACTTGTGCAGAGCATTCTTTATAAGTGGTAAGAATAATATGCAAGAAAAAGTGTAGCTTAACCCTTGGATCCTAATTCATGATGCCTTAGGAACAAGCTGACACTAGCAGTTGCCAGTTTACTGAGGCATTTTTCAGTTAGGTTTATTCTGCATGAATACTTTAAGAGTTTACAGAATAGAACATAAAACCAATGCTTTGGCAAATTCCTAGCTGTTCTAAAGGTTCATGTGCTGATAACACTCATCAGGACCTGTTAATGCATGTGATTCCAATAATTATGCAAGGTGTATAAACTGCTATGGAAATGTAGCACTTACAGGAAGGTCAAGATCAATTTGTTCTGTTTCGTGCCCATCACATACATTAAAGATGCTCTTGTATTTTTCAAGGCAGCAACGCATTAAGGCCAGGCCACCAAGTGGAGTAAACCAGCCAAGGTCTGTACTTCTAAGGGCAGGGACTTTCTAATTGTGGCTGTTTGGTAAACTATATAGGTTCTTGGAATTAAAAGTATTTGGTAACTACTAATAGGGAAATTAAATGGGTGCTATGCCATGCCTTTCTGGGCTCAGCGTTTAAAGAGAAACTATCAGAAGAATTCATGTGACCACGTTAATAAACAGGCTGTGGAGGTGAGGATAAAGGCAAACTAGTCAGCTGGCTTCCCTATAGGTGAAATATATTGCATAGTGAGTCTCTAGCTATTATTCTGGTTGCCTCTCTGTGACCTCAATAGTTATTTATCATTCCTCAGTTGAAATGCTTTCTCCATTAACTTCTATCGCTTCAGCTGTCACACTTGAATTTATTTATTCCTGGAAAAAAAAATTATTTTCCTTTCCTGTGAAGTGGGAATGCAATGATTAGCCATACAATCAGGAGATGTTGATCTTCATAGAAAGTCTGTACTTTATGACATGAATAGGAATTATACACCCTTAAACTGTATTAGTTACACTCCTTGGCCAGATACTGTGTGGAGAGACAGGCTATTTTAGCAGCCTAATCTGGAGCCAGAGGAAAGGCTTGCACTAATTTCAGTATGCTTTGAATCAAACCAGAAGTCTGAAGTAATTATATCTTCAGGATTACAGCAATGAAAGAGTAAAGTAAGGCTCCTTATCTTCAAGCTCTTCCACTCTGAAGATACTTTGGAACGGCACTACTTAAAGCAGGCAAACTAACATTTTGTTCTACCTTTTGGAAAATGGATTAAAATAATGGATCTGATTCATTCCTATTTTATCACTGAATACCATCATTACTGAAGAGAGGATTGTTTCTTGAGCTCCCAAAGGACATCATGTTATTCCGTTTTTATTTCTCAGTAGCAGTATGCTTAACTTTGCGGACATTGTTATTCTTCCACTAAAAAAAAAAAAGCCACTCAGATGTGTTTGACTTAAGAAATCATCCTAGCAAAGTGTAAATTATTCCAGAGGGTCCATCCACATAAGTACGCATTAATCTACTTCCTAAATATGTAGTAGAGTCTTTCCCCCAAGGAGACTGTAAAAATATGTAACAGTAATTAATTACTAGCCAAGAATAGATTAATATTGCATGCTAGGAATAATAAAACAAAATCTATGTAACTAAGTGGTGTCTATAGGGTAATGTGAACCGGGAAGAAATATCAGGCAGCAACAGCATTATATTTAATATCCCATCAAAAGGGAAGTGCAGTTTTTTATTTGAATGACATTTTTCTGTATAGCATAGCTATTTATTTTCACAGCTCATATTTTAGACAAACAAAAACTGTTTATTTCCTATTGCCCAAGAGAGCTGGCTTTATTGTTGCTGCAAAAAAAAAAGCCATTTCTTTCTTCAGGAATTGCTGTTGGACATATTACTGAGGTCTGTGCCTTGGTATTAAATATCATTGCCCTGCCTGTGTTTGTGTGTAAACTGGAGATGAGAATGTGTTCCTAAAAATATCTACCATGCACTGTACTTTGCCTTTTATCATTTAGAGATTTTGCTCAAGTCCCACTGCACCTCAACTGTTCTCTCTGCTGCTGTTTGTTTTAAAGCTGCTGAAGCCAGATATCAAAATGATGTACAGATGGAGTATCTCTGGGTTTAACTCCAATAGAAAACCCCATTAACAATTTCAAATACGAATTATCATGTGTCATTATTAAGTTGAACTCTTAGAAAATCAGGAGGTGGGTTGGATGAAGAGCCACTGCCATGCTTGCCACCATTTTAGCTTCTAGCGATGGGAAGATTTACTAATGGTATTTTAAATTAGGATATTAACAAAGGGCTCAAGCTCTAGGTACTTACCATGAGAATATAAAGTGGAAAAAGCTGTCTGGGTCACAATCCAAATTCTTGCAGTTGTAAGCAAGCACATGAGAAATGTTTAGTTGAGAATATCCCCATTTCCTGGCTTTTCTGGCTCTATAAACCCCTACAATACAAAGCACTGCCTCAGCAAACAGAACATTTTAACTTCTAATATAAAAAAGAAACTATGCTATGTCTCAGGAAGAGAGCAACAGAGATGTTGATCTCCTGGAGCCCAGATTTATCAAGGATTTCTAGCAAAAATCAGGACACTTTTTGGATGAGGTGTCCCATGACACTGAAGGAACAGGAGTGCACGAAGATCCTTGGGGCAGCCTGTGCGAATGGCTGCCCCCCTGCCCCCCAGCCAGAGCCCAGGGTGACCTGGGGCAGGACTGAGGCAGACTTTTCTTCTCTCTCTTCCAAGGATAAAATTAATTTTTTCTAATCGGGGGTGGGGGGGGAGGAAGAGTGTGTGTGGGTTTTTTTTGGTTGTTTTTTTTTTTTTTTTAAATCAGGCACATGATATTTCTACCTGAGAGAGAAAATGCGAGGAGGACTCGAAAAATCTAGTTTAGGTAGTAATGATAGGTGCCTCAAAAAGTGAACAGCATAGCATAGTACTTCAGGAGAGGTTTGTCAGGTCTTAGTTTGGAGTGGCTGGATTTGTTGTGTTCATAAAAAGCAGACTTCATTTTCCACTGGGGTAAATTCAACATCTGTTCATCGAGCTCATTTTTTAAAAACAAATTGAAGTGGAGTAAAATAACATTTCTGCCAAAATCTTTGAGATGAAGATGTTTGTATTCCTTACTGTAGCAGGGGAATAGTGTACAAGGTTTAAAACTTCCTGCTTTCTCCTTTTCGTGAGCAACCGTGGCACCGTGCCAGCTGAAATGGCCTTAAAATCTCCTTTCCAGAGAAGTTGAAACCTGTTTGGCTTTTTTCCCCCTTCTCTAGATGCAAAGTATCAGAAAACAGCAAGTATAGCATCAGACTGTAGCTGCTAGGAAGTGTAAGCATTTCACTTCATCCTATGCAGCATTTCTCAGGAAGGTCATTTAGAGAAGAAAGATCCCATGGCACGATTTCCCTCCTGCTTTATGAACCGTCTGCACTTTTTTAGCATATGGCTGTGTGTTTATCTGCTTTTGCTCAGGTTACAAAAACAAAGGGTAAATAAGGTAGGGGAAGAATACCTGGTAAGTCACCTGTGGTTTTTGCAAATGTTCCCTGGAGCAGATCTTTTGTTCAGCACTTTCTTTTCTGTTCTAGGCACTAATATCTTGGGAAACAGACTTCTGTGGTGTTTGCTGTGTGTCTATAAGCTGCTGGAAGGGAGGAATGAATATTAGTTTGGTTATATAGGGTCCCATTTGTGCTCTTAAGTTACCCATTTTTTATGAGGACAGGTTCTAGTGTGCACTAAACACACATTTGCATGATTGAGTGTGTTATTGTGCTTCCAAATGCCCCTTTGTGTCTGCAGTTATTTGTGACCACTTGATCTAGTGGCTGGAGCAGGAGGCTACGAGTCTGCAGGACGATAATTCTTGTACCAGCTCCACCACTTCTTCATCATATGACACTGGGAAATCACTTGGGGGTAGGGGTGACAGTAGTTAGGCAGCTGTCTTTCTGATGTACAAAGTACTAACTATTTTTGCTTTACTGTGCAGAAGAAATACTCTGAATACTTGTACAAGTATTTTCCAATGCTTTGTGGTCTGTGCCACAATTTCTTGGTAATAAAGCAGAAACTCCATGCACACCTTTCACATTGCATGGCTCGTAGTGAGATTTTTGAAACAAAGATGAAGTACTTCTTCTCTGGCTGAAGTACATCAAAGGAGTCATGGTAGCTGCCAGTCATGCCCAACCAGATCAAAAAGGAGTGGCATTTTTTAGCACTTTTTCAAAAATTGTGCTCGTTATATCTTGCGAAGTTTTTCTGGTTGCCAGTGAAAGCAGATTGCAATAATCTCCAACATAATACACTGGGATACTGTGCACTGTCTTGCTAATTTTCCTTTGAGAAATAGAGGGGGATTAATGTAATATAGTTGATTTGGTCTTTCTCTTCATAAAGCAATGAGACACATCTGAGAAGTAGTGAAGGTAACGCAGAGATGCTATAAGGATGTGCAGGGTGCTATGACATTATTGCTGCTTTGATTAGGTCAAGAGACTTGCCTGATGCAGTTCTTTCACCATCATTTTAATGGTTGGCTTTGGCCACTACCAGATGAAACAATAGATTTGCTGAATCTGAGCTATGGCAGTTCTTCTCGTGGCCTTATTGTCCTCCACTGGAAAGTTTCACATACAATGAAGTGAAAAAAATGTCTTTTTTCTTAACTTTGTAATTTCCTGCTCCTTCTTCAGCCTTTGTAATAACATATCACAGTGTCAGGACTTGATTAATTCAATGAATTATAGCAGAACTGGAGCTGTCAAGAGGTTGCCAGTGTGTTTTGATTGATATTCAATTACTTTTCGTGTAAACACCAATGATTTCAATGTCCTTATTTTCTAAAGTTATTTATGAAACAAATTTCCTGGAGCCCATCAACGAAAGAGCCAGAGTCACTACCAATGGGTTAGTCACATACATGGCACAGTGGCGATTAGAGTGAAACATAGTAAAATACTTGAAAAGGTGCTCACCAAAAGGATGTGGGAGCAAAAAACTCCTGTTGCAAAGAGTGTCTTGAAATTACCCACATCAGAGCCTCATGTTAGGTATTACACAGGATGAAAATGCAGACTGATTGTGGTATCTTCATTCCTTCGATCTAGCTGTGGAGTATTTGTACACCTGTCTGATCCTACCAGTTGATTTGTATGTGGATTATGGATTTCTTATGCAAAACAGAGCAGATACGAGCCCCTGATCTGGCTGTGGACTCATTATTCACACTACTGAGCATTTCTGTGAATATTTCCAACATCAGCAATGATTCCACAGTGACCCTTCAAGGACTGAATGCTTTATGTACCCTCAGTGACCAATATGGTCCAAGCAATTCTTTCTTTTCTTGAAAATCCTACCTGAGGGAGAGCCTTACAAATGTCAATTTAGCACTTGAGAACAAAGCTGAATATGGTTAAATCTGGTAACATATTTTCCAGGATGTCATCAAAATGTCAATTATTAATTAAAAATAAATTTGTGGTTTGACCTTACACGCCTAGTAAGCAAAAGGATCAAAAATGCACATGCAACATACCCTGCAACTTGGAAATGGAACTGCAGTGTGTTCTGCACTTGTTGCTTTTTTCTTAATGAGGTTTGTGTAAATCTTTAATGAGATGGAGTATTGCCAGCTCTACTATGAATTAGTGGCAGAAGCTGTCTTGTTGTGAAATAACAGATCTATTTGCAAAAGGGCTAAAAAGCCTGAGAAAACTCTGGAAGGCAGGATCATCACAGGATGATTTCTGAAAATCTTTGGCAAAAATGGGTCCACCATCTTCCCAGGCAAATCTTAATGTCTCACTGGAATCTGCAGTTTACTTCCTAAATTGACATCTTGTTCCTGTTTCCCGCACAAAAGATTGTTGAATACTTTGCTCTATAAATAGATTATTTAACCATTTTGAAATACTTTATCTTCTTTAAACGATTTTGGGGTTAACCCACCAGTGCATTATGTGTATTTTTTGAACATCCTGTAATTCTTAATATTGTCATCATAAACGTTGGAGGAATAGACCTCGAACTTGATTTGAGAAGGAAAAAAAAAAAATCCAAAAAACCCAAAAACATTGAACAGTTTCATTTTCAGGTAGCTTATAACTTTGCTTAAGCTTGTTTTCCTGAAACAAAGGACATGTGATGCTGAATAGAGACAGGGTACACTCTGAGGAGGGCAGATATGCAGAAATATCTGCTTTCTTCAGAAGGTATCATCTGCCCAATCAGACTGTTTCATTCTATTACCATATTTTATGAATTAAGAATCTGTATATAAATGTAGAGTTTAATGGAAATTTAACAGCATATGCAATGAAATGCAAATGCTTTCTTAAGTGCAGTATTGCATTCTTAATTTTCCACTCAAGTAATTTAGAAGCCATTAGTTTAAGTGAAAATCTAAGATAAAGCACATCCATGTGGTTAGAATGGCTCCTCTGAAGACTGCGCTTGTAATTGTCTGAGAAAGATAAATTCCTAATTGCATTTCATTACATTCGGTTACAGCTGGTGCAAATGTATTTTGTAGATACCTGCCTGCCAGATGGGCTTAGGTTATACAAAGGCTGTATTTCCACACAGGAGCTATCTCCTCTGTGACTTGATTTGCTAATAATCTCTTACAAATGCTCAAAGTGCAGGTGACCATTTCATCCAGGTTCTGATTTGCAATGAAGCAGTGTGTTTTAAAGCCAGAAGAGCGTGAAAACTTTCAGATTGTGTTGAAAACAAATGCAAATATTTGAGAAGGGCAGGTGCTCTGGCAGTTGGATAGAGATGCAGGGCTAAAGATAGACATGGTAGGAGGTGCCACGTGCTAATAAATCACTGTGACTCTAGATAGGCTTGTAGATAATTCCATAGCATTGGAAGAGTAGCTCAACGTTGGAAAGGTGAGACAAGATCTGCTTGTAAAAAGAACTGGCCCGAAAGGAGCTCCCCCACAGTAGCATAACCTCTCTTGATCTGCAGCTCAAGGTAACAGGGACATTAGGACGACAGTGACAGTATATTGGGTCCCCCTGCCAAATGTCAGCAGTTGCTTGAGTTTGTGCTTACCCGAACACTTAGATATTTAAGACACAAATTAGGCTCTTGCCTTCTGGGATTTTGTGAGAAGGTCCATAGACCAAGACTTGCCTGAGGATTCGTGACCACAGCAAAGGTTGTGGAGCTGTGTACTTGCTGAGGCCAAACAGCTGTGTCTGAGGGGACTGCAGAGGCAGGTAAATGAGAGGATATTTCTGAAACCCAAGTGACCTCTCCAGCATGCCATCGCTATAGGGACGTTATTACCTAGAATTGTTTCAATGTGAAATCTCCTCAAAAAGGTTAAAAAATGGCTCGCTTAACACAAAGTGTCTGTTTGCTTCTAGTTATCACTGTCTAATATGCAAGAGAAAGGAAACAAATGGAAAGAACTAAAAGACCCTCTTGACAACTGAGCTTTCTTTGGAAAATCAGTCACACCCTGATGTCACTCAAATGCAGGTGTATCCAAGACCTTGTGCTGAAGGCTTGTGTTTCTTTTCCACACATTTTACAAACAGGATTTCTGAAAGCAGAAATATTAAGGACAGTCACTAAGAACACAAGAAGCGTGGCCTTGAAGTTCAATTTCTTTTTTGGTGATACTAAACTTAGCTTCTAGATTGTCACAAAATATTGGAACTAAAATTCTCATCCATAATGGTTCTTGGCATTTTTATACGTTCTTATACTTTCCTGTTACAACATGGAGCACACATGCTTTCTGCAGTTTTTTTTTTTTAGGGCAGTCCATTGTTTTCGTTGTGTTGAGTAGCTCATTAGTGAGATGCTGTATCCTCTTAAAATAGAAAAGAACTCAATATTGATCTGTCAGAAAACTGCACCGTGTGGAATTGCTGAACTCCTGCTGCCTCCTTGCTAAGTCATTGCTACGACTGTGCAGCGTGGACAGGATTTCCTGGCCTGGGAGGAGGCTCCTTTGACAAAGCAAGTTCAGAGTCAGAGTATAGAAGGGTTTTAGCAGGATACCTGAATACTTGAGGTTTAGCTGTTAGGAACTGCATGTTTCTTAAAGCAACAATGTCAATAACTAGGCTGGTATCCACCTCTATGCAGTTTTATCTGCATATAGCTTTAGGGGATGTGGAGGAAAATCTTGCTTTTTTTTTTCCTTTTTTTTTTTTTTTTTCTTGCCAAGCAACCTGCAAAAAAAAACCTGTTAGAGGGTTTCTTTATAATTTGATGATTCAGAAACCAAGTAGTGGCCATTTATTTTGCTCCATCTGCTACATTGATTCTCATCAGATCCATACTGTCTGGAGAGACAGCAAGTGTCAGATCTGAAAGAATAATTTCAGTTTGTTTATTTAGTTTTGTTGCCACCTCCCTTAACATACTTTACTGGATTATGTATCTGAAGATGCTTCACAATCAAATTAAGGAGAGATATTTACTCCAGACACATTTTAAAATGTGAGCTTTAGAAAGTAATTTCAGTTATTCTCAGAATTTTAAAAATGTCTTTTTTTTTGACTGTGAGGGTTTTTCAGCTCAACTAAATGTCACACCAGCTTTCACAAAAAAGTTATTTGCTCTAAGCAGAAGATTTTTGGGCTAACATTAACAGAAGAATGAACCTTGTCTCATTTTTTTTTTAAAGCCACAGCTGCAAAAACAGTATGAAAACTTGAATTTTAATTTTTCTAAAATTTCATCTCTATCCAGATGAAGTTAGGTACAAAAGATCTCCTTTGATTTCAGTGATTTCTAGAAGGCTAGTTTTTGCAAAGTCTACATCTACCTACATATGAAGTAAATGTTATTATGATATGGAGTATATAGATGTTCATTAATATATATCACGAACTTGTTACCTTCAGTATCACTGGGAAGCAGCAAAGTTTTTTCACTAGAGAAGATTACAGTGCATGATTCTTCATTAGTTTGAAACAATTATTAGGAACCAGGTAGACACACTGATTGTTCACAGTCTGCATGTGGCTGCTTGTTTTTGGATTTCCAAAGCATTTTTCTTTGCTAGTCCTGGGACAGAAAGTAGGCATCAAATCTACGGGAATTACTTTACTGTCTTGTCTTATACATCAGGATGTAATCTGTGTCTCTAGCACATGCTGCCAAATAGGGTCATGTCTGTTGTGCTGTGATGATAACTGTCTTGTCGGTAAAGCAAGTGCGCTTCTGAGATCCCAGGAACGTGTGAACTGGAAAAGCTAGAGGACTGGGAACCGGGAAGTGAGCTGAAACCTGGTAGTCATTTGGAAGCTGGGATGTTTCTTCATTCTCTGTATTTTCATTAATATGGAATTCAAGTAAATCACATTTAATTAAGGCTTGTAATAGAATAGTTAATAGGGCTGATTCTTTTTATTTTTAGTTTGTTACTTCTCCCTAAGGAAAGAGATTTCGGCACTCATGTTTGGTCTTCTGCTTCCCCCATAACTCAGCTGTTTAATATCAACTAAACTTGATCTCAAAATTTCTGCAAATTTTTTGAAAATGTTCAGGTGAAAAAACTTTTTGTCCATTACTGGACAAAAAAAAATCAGTATGAACACCAGTCTTATTAGGGAATCTATGTTGAATGTTCCTATTACAAGTATCCTGACTACGGGGAAAATTTTGTGCGAGTTCAGGTGTTGCCAGACTCCAGGCAGATACATAGGTAAAGATCTTGTCTGTGGAAGTTCATTGTTTGTTGCCCAAGAAAGTGTGAAATCTACGTAAAGTCTCCCTGTGTTCAGGCAATTGGTCATGTCCTTCTCTTGCAGGGATTACGTGATTACTTTAACAGGAGAGAGTTTATAATTAACTTGTTAGAAAGTCAATTAACCATGAATTGAAACTTTCTGGAAACAAGATCAGCTGGTTATTCTGGTGGTTGAACACAAGTTGGTGGCTTGAGATTTTTATTTTTGTGCCTAAAATTGCAAAGATAGGCTTGACTGTTTCCAGACTGGAAAATATGAAATTTAAGGGTTTGATCTGAGGTAGACCTATACAACACAGTACATTTATCTGAGAATAACCTAATTGTGTGAGGGGAACTGCTGAGCTGTTCTGAGCAACTAGGTTGCTAATACACAGTTTAACATTGGCTGTCTTTATTTTCATCTGCTTGTCATTTGGATGCAATTCTCTTCTTCTGTCCTCCCCAGCAGGGGTGCATGAATTAGCTGAAGGAACTGATTCTAGGAATTCTAACTTGAAGAGAACTATGTGCCCCAAAATTACCCTTTTTAACTCCCTTTCATTATAGCTGCAGATGAAGGTCTGATCTAAACTCATGAATTAAATGGGAAGTCTCCTACTGACTTCAATAAGCATTGAATCAGACCCTAAAGGCTGTGAATTAAAATCAGTTAAAGAATAGTTTTCCTGTGGCTTTCATTATGCAAATATCTGAACACCTCAAAAATCTTCAAGGACTTCTGTGGGTGGTGGAAAACCCAACCAAACCCCAAACCCACTGTTTTCTTTTTGATGTGTGTCTCTGTCCATGGACTGAACTGGCATTCCTTGAATTTTCTTGCTGCAGTATCTGAAATCCATCTGGAGTTCAAAGTTCTTCATCCTTTGTTTTCGAGTAATGTTAATTCTAATCCTTTCAGTTTGATTTGCTATTATTCTGCTGTATAAAAAGCTTGTCGAAAATGTAACTTGAAAGTTATCTGATCAGACTGCTAGCAGGTAATTATTTGATTTTACTTTTTCAGGATTTATCTTCAAATGTTTTCCCTTGGTGAACTACCTTTCCGTGTGCAGTGGCTGCAGTTAACGTCAACAGTATCTGGAAAACTTAATACACTGTACTCAGTCCCTTCTGCTCTTTCCATGTCGGCTCCTTGGTGATTTATTATTGTTAAAGACAAAAAAGTAACATATGCTCTGATGACTTAATAAAACCACTTTGAAATAGTGATTTAAATGCAGTCTTGACAGCTCATATGCTCATCTGATGGAAATTGATGGAGTTATACCAAACCCTGCATAGCTTTGCTGATTTATACCTGTCTTAACCTTGAGTTATAAAACTGAGTTTAATTTTGTCTGAAGTGGAATTCTTATGAAATGCCTATCACTGAGGAAAACGATATTGAATCACAATCTGCACTGTTTATATCTGCTGCTTCACCCAGCCTTGTACTCAGAAGTTCTCTTTCTAGAGGAATTCTAAATCCACAAGTCAGTTGGCCTCTTTCTGTTGGTATCGAGGCTATGCCATGTGACAATCACGGATAGAGGTGCAGAGCCCAGGAAGAGGGAATGCATTTGTGTTAGTCTACCAACAGCTGGTGTTAGCTTTCTGGCCTTGCTTGGAGATAGTGGCGCAAATCCACCTATTGCAGTGGGGATTACCCCAGTAATACCCCTGCCCCAGTAGAGTCTTGGCTGCTCACACTGTGGTATGGTTGTTCTAATAACACACCAGGTGGGTCAACATCAGCGCCTTATGCATGATGGCGCAGATGATATCTCTCCTTCATGTGTCCAGAGCAGACTTCTCAAGGAGAGTGTGCTATGGTTCAGTTACCTTCAAGTTTTAACAGAACTGAGATAATATTCAGACTTAGATAACTTCTCATTGACAGTCAGTTGGTTTCAAGAAGTTGTTAAAGACTTGGACAGAAACTATTCATGGCAAACTACCAATAAGGGTCTGCAGAGTATGTAGACCTCATATCAAATTCATGACATTTATTTGTGTTTGCTAACAACTTTCCAACTTTGTGAAAGACGGTGTGTAATCTGTCATAGGTATTATGGGAAAAAATTGTGTCTGTGTTGGTCTCTGATCAGAGGTATGGTAAATTCACTGATACTGTGAAGAAAGATTGTTAATGTTGCATAAGTGTCTAACACAGTCCATCATGTAATGGCCAGCATCTGCAGTTGTGGTCTCAGGTATTATTCACTGTCTGTTAGAACAAAAAATCACAAAGTTTTGCCAAGTTCTTAGGTTCTGGCATTTAATTATGCATTATTTTAATTAGCTAAAATTATGCAAAATAGTGTCTGGACTGCATGTTGCCCGTGGAGATACAAAGAGGTGCACTGCAGTTTCTTACAGATTTTTGCTGATAAAGCTAACTTGAGCAGGAACATAAGGGTAAGGGAAAATATTTTGTCTTTTGCAAATGTAATACTTTGAAACCTGCATGCAAGTTTGTATGCCAGAGTCATTCTGGCATCCAAATAATTTTAACTCTAACAGCAAACTTCTTCAAACTGAAATTGCAATTTGCACCTGTCTGAGGGTTGGATTTTCTGGTCCATGTGTGCTCAATATTAGGACAAGGCAGGAACAGAGACAGCCTTAGGCGATGCCTGTGCTAGTGAGCAGTTTGATGGGGTAGGAATGGATCTACATGGCCAGGCACCTGCTGCTGAGGATGTGACAGCTGTACTGGACACAGTAAGAGTGAAAAAAAGGAAGTACTGGACTCCCTCTGCTTCTGGCCCATGCTTTCTTCAGTGTCTACTGGTTCTGCAGCTCCCACCTTGAACCTCCAAAAGCAGTGGCAGATGTACAGCACACTGTTGTACTATGGATGCATTTTTACATACAGGGATCTCTAGAGTGACCGTCATTCCTGGCGTTGTACCCACAGTTCAGTATATTAAGTAGCAAAAATAACTGAAATAAACTTTTTTTTCTGCAACCTTTACGTAAGTGCTTGCTTTTACAGGAAGCTCTTGTCCTACAGAGATAATAAGCATGTCTGTTTATTTTAAGTAACATTTTATTTCCATTTCCCCCACCCACACCTTTCTACTGTCGCGCCTTAGTAGGCCATATTGTCTATAGGGTACAAAGCTCCTGGGAACAAGGACTTGTTTTCTCTCCTTGTCTGCAAAGCTTTGTGCATTGCTATGACACTATAAAATAACAGAGAAGAGAAATAGAACTGACTTGGAGACATGATAGCTTTTGCAGTAGTACAATGGTCTAATTGAGGGGAAAAATAAAACTGAATGTAAAAATAACTTCTTGTGTGTTCTTGCACTTTAAGCAGCTTCTTTTCTCAAGGCTTTTCACAATAACTTATTAACTATTGGAGAAAAAAATGCTGCATTTGAGTGACACTAAGGGCTTAAAATAAACTGTCAAAAGGAGTCAAGACATTCAGTGTGAATGTAAAAAGCTAGTCTTGTACAAACTATTAAGATACCTTTTCTAAAATGTGTATACTTAGCACTCCATGGTTAAATGCATCAAATTTGAAAAGCACCGGCCTCCAAAGGCTTTGAATTAACCTTTACTTTATACACCTCTTCTAAAACTGCCTCTTGCTCTAATAGGTGTGATTTTTATGGGCTCCTAGCACTGAGAATTGTCCAATATATTACCTTGACAAAACAACTGCATCTGAGACGTTTAGACTTAATTCGGTGTGAAACATTTACTGAACTTGATAGCCCAGACATTTGGGTATTTCTTTTAATTATGTGAATCAGCCCCTGCACATGGAGCTGAGAGCTAAGCTGCTGCCCAGCTCTGGGATGGCTCAGCTCTGCACAGGTGTGAGAAATTCCTCTTTTACAAATGGAGGCACAAAGGTTTCCCCTGAACATCGTGGCTGCCCCTTGCTTACAACTTCTGGAAACACAGTAAAGGCATTGCTAAACTAACTGTAGCCACAATTTCCAGGCTCTGGGGAAAAATAAATGGCATTAAATAATCAGTAAAACCAATTATTCTTCCAAGTTTTGCTAACCAGCATAACCATAATACCATATCAATATTTTTAGAAGCAGAAATAAATAACTTAAAATAATATTTGCTTGTTATAGGTCTATCCTTCATGCCAGGGAAAATATTAACCACTGGATTATTTGTTTGCTAGTGATGCAACTCTTCTCTTATTCCACCATCCCCCTAGAACTACTGAGAGGAAGCTTTCCTCCCTTGCAGCAATACTTGGTCCAGTCTGAATGCTTTGGGTTTCCAAATGCATAGATTGTGTTTTATGGGAGTTTGTTTCTGCTCAGTTGGTCTGATATTTGTCTATTTAATTTCTGCTTGTTATCCTGACACATCACTTTCAGATATTGGAAATCACAGGATAAAAGTTGCTCTAAAACTTTCTAAAGCCAAATCCTCACTGTTTTGCTACTGACATCCACATACTGATATTGGTCTGAAGTGCTTTTTCTCTTTTTCTTTTAAAGACTTGAGGCCAAAGTCCTCTATGTTAAAGAATATTGTTTTCAACATCCCTGCTCATTTGATGCCCAGGAAATGTGTCCCTCCATTCAAATGCTTAAACTTAGTGATGCATGCTACAATGCTGTTCCAGAGGGACACTTTTACAGTGCCTGCCCATAAAACTGCATTCTCTGCTTCCTTCCAGAGAGCTCTCCCTATCACCAAAGTCAATGATTTTAAGGCTCATGTATTGCCTAGATTTTGTGAATGGGTCCTATTTATGTGAAAAATAATCTGGAAACAATTAGTCTAAAAAAAGAGTTTTATCTGTAAAGCAAAAGGACAAGTTGGTTTGGAGCAGTGCCATAAACTCAAGGAGTAAGCAACCCGGAAAATATGTAATTAAATAAAAGGTCCCTATGCAGGGATGTTTGAAAATAACTGTTAAGATTAATCCTGCGTTAATGCAGCATCAATTGAGGTTGTGAAGCCAGCCTGCTTGTTACCCTTACAGACTGCCTGAAAGCGAAGCATGGGATGTTGGAGTGACCTCCCTGCACACCCGAGACCCTGGCAGGATTTCCCTGCAGTCCAGGCTCTGCTGTTCCAGCCATCCTGAATGTGAACTCTGAACTTTGACTTTAATACAAGCTAAACATATTATTACTCTAATTCAAAAAGTGAGACCAGTTTGAATCTCCCAAGAGAAATTTTCGCTTTATGAATAAAGTGCTGACAGATTCAGCAGGTGGGGTAACCTAACAGAAACAGTGAGCAAAAATAAGGAAGCTATTGCTGCCGAGAGAGGAGCAATAAGACATTCAGACTGACCCCTACCAGCCCTCAAATTACTTTTCCACACTTTGGGGTTGACCGTGGTGTTACCAGCTGCGCAGCCTTCATTATTCCAAGTCCTGTCTGCAAATTGCCTCTTACCTGTAGCACAGCTATAAGAACAGGAATGACCTGCTGCCCCAAAATCAAGAGTAAGATTTTTCTGATCCCTTTGTGTTGACTCTTTGTTACTCGGGCAAGACCTAGCATCAAGCCAGACTCTGTGGCCCAGCCTTCCTGAGCCCTGCAAAAACTGTAGCCTTGATGAAAGAGAGTCTGAAAGGAAATTGGGTTACTAGAAACATACTCTAAAATAGAAAAAAAACCCAAACAACCCAACAAACAAAAAGTGATATGTTGAAGATTGTTTTATTAGCTTTTAAAGAGTTCTACTTCTGTATTTTAAAAAATATAAGTTATGAGGGGAATGACCTTTGTTAGTCCTGTGCATGTTATTTCTGTTGGGCACCTGAACTGAGGGATTTTGGAGTGAGTGTTATGAAGCTCACAGAAAACAGAATTCCCACTTCTGAAGGTTAATTCAAAACCATTACTCCTATTTACTAATGTAAATATGTAAATAAAAATCTCAGTTTCATATTTCCTTTTCTCTTCTTTTCCTGTATTTTCTCTCTTCTATCGTCTTTAGCCTGAAGATGGAAGGTGGATGTACAACATAAGTAGCACCATTCAGGAGACCTGCTGGGCAAGGGCAGATCACACCGTACCAGTTTTAAATGGTAGAATTGGATTAGGATGAGTAAGTTGCCTTGAAATCTGCTATAATTTTAGATCATTATATTCCTTCCATAAAATATATAACTCGCAGTATCAATTACTTTTACTCAATTTTATATTTTCTTCTTAAATTCTCTTTAAATTGAAAGTCTCTCTGTTAATCTAATTTCTGCTAAAATAACCCAACAAAAATATCAGTGAATACAGACCCACCCCTCCTGGATTCTTCAGTTTAGAGAGCAGTTATGCATTGAAAGTGGGACTAGTAGGCATGTAACAGACCTTTAATGTTAGAAGAATCATTGCTCTGTCAGCACAAATGTCTGGCTTTAATTACAACTGCCTGCTTTTTGGTAAAATAAACTGATGACTTTTTCTAATATGAAATTCATCTTGTTTATAATCCATCTCGAGATTTTTTTTTCCATTTGCTTAATTTTACTGCCCTCAAATTTATTTTTATAGACAGTAGGGATTATAAAATATTTAATGCATGAGTGAGAGATCTGGATGTTTATCAAATATTTATTAAGTGACATTAGAAGATATTCTTTGCTAGTGTCTGTCTTCAATCTTACTAAAAAAAGAAGTTCCATTCTTCTAAGTGGAAGAATATGCATGGAGAGAGTCTTGCTTTTGCATGCCTTTGGGAGAGCAAAGGTTTACAGCAAGATAAAATCCACCACTGTGCAGAGGTGAATGTACCGTGTGAAATCCCAGAGTTAGGGGCTGAGGGTCTTTCAAGATGCATCTGTCCACGAAAGCATGAACCTGAATATTCCTATGATCTCTTTTTTTTTTTAATTTCCACAGTATCTTCTTGGTGGAGATTGCTGTATACCTTTGGGTATTCTAAACCTTTTTTTTATAAACCTGGAAATAGAGAACTTTTCTTCTGCTGGGGTATTTAGTCCCAAGGCTGGTTGCTTCTTCCAGTTATCATATATGATTTATAGTTTTAATATTAGACTATTGCTATCTGGTTTAAGATTTAATTATAGCTTTTAAATGTAAAGAGGAGAAACCTATTAACTTTGTTTGGGTAGGAACTGAACCACCTCTGTTTACCTGAGTAGCCTGAGGTTCCCATTTGTTAGGTATTGCAGGAAAAGTGTGATTTAAAATAGGAGCTTGAATCCCTTTTCTTTTAGATTAACTTTTGCTGTTAAAATATTTTTATATTGTTTTAAGTTCCTGCTAGTGGCGTTCTTGAGAAGAATCAGCATAAAAGGTAATAGAGACAGTCAACAGATACATACCTTACTGATAACAATGTGGTTTTCTAGCAACCTGAATAAGTTTGCTTATCACAGAATTTTCAAATAAACTATTTGCTTCGGAGAACTTTTTCCTGGGAAGTGCTTGATAGATATCGACTGCTGATTTAGCCAACAACAGAATACTTTTCTTGAAGTACACTGTTTCTTTCAGATCAATCATTTTTCAACTGTGGCAATACTGAAATCTTATGCTAAGAAACAGGATCACGTATAATCTTGCTATGAAATGCTTTAGTCAATGAGAAGCGGTCTGAAAGTACTCAATTCCAACTGTGAATGTAGTGTTTGTGTGTAGATATTTGAGCTGTAAGGAGTGTTTCATGTTCTTAAGGAATTTTGTTTGAGATAACTCCCAGGTGTGATACTGCAGGACAGTTCACTATAGAAATGAGAGAAAACAAAAACCAAACGACCAGAAGCTCATTTGTGAATTACACACCGCTGATTGCGCAGCTGGACCAGACAATCATTGTAGGTCCCTTCCAACTAAACTGTTCTATTGTTAATGTAACTTTATACTTTCAGATTTAACAACTCCTGTTGGCTGGTTTTAATCTTAAATTTTGTGTACTGGTGTGGGATGGAAAAAGCAGTTTCTTTTGCATTGCCTGAAAATGTTCTAAAGCTCCCTTTCCATCTCCTTCCCCAATGTTTTGGTTGCATTTTAGAAGAGAGATTTGAAAAAGAGGAGGAACAGGCTTCTGATTTGGATTGTTTGCAAAGTTAGAGCACAAATCTTTAATTTCCTGAATACTGTTATTTCTTTATTGGCTTAAAGCTAAGGGAAGGAAGGAACCTTATCTGGGGCTTAGTCCTGGGCATAATTGTGATCCTGTTAAATACAGATGTCGGATGTAATATTAGGATGAGAGATGAGAGTGAGGAGTGCAGCTACTAGGGGTGCACTTTTATACAGCTTTTTAAACTATTTACTCTAATCCACATGTTAGGTACAGTAAAAGACCAAGCTAAGGACTGATTGGGGCACAGAGTAACTTACAGTAAAGTGCATAATGTCATAAGGGATGCTGGGAGCCTGTGCCTTTGTGATAACGGGGCAATGCCAGCTATCAAAATTATCCTTGGGTGTCTCAGGAATGGCTAAAATAATACATAGCTTTTTTTTTTCTTCTTTGTATTTGTTTTAGGGACCCAAGAGTCCACAGTTTTTATTAAATTTTGTTGTAACAACTGAGATCTTATATTATACACACAATTAAAAAAAAGGGATGTTGGAAAACAGTAATAATTGACTATCGTAAACCACCCTATTGCCGAAGGGCAGACTAGATAACAGAGGTTATCTGTTGCTGTGGCTTTCTGGATGGGAGTTACTTTCTTAGCAAATTAATCTGGTATGTCAAATACTCAGGACTAATCTGTCACATTTCATTGCTTGCCACAGCCGTGCTATTGCGCTGGGCATGAACACTCATAGCATCGAGCTTCTGTGTCCTGAGCTGTGATGCTGTACCAGGATTATGAACTTGGATGTATCTAGTAGAAATAGAGAGGACTGAAAGGCTGTATGTGTGTTTAAAAAAATCATTGGTGATCCTGGAGCATTTGCAACTGTTATTCAATGTCCTGAATTTTTCTTCATTTAAAGAGGAGAAAAAGGAAAACTGGCATTTTTGGCTGAGCTGCTCGCATCTTTTTTGAATGTTATTTAGCAGCTGTTTGTCTTACCAGTGCAGGAAAACAGTCTATATGGATTGCTGTTAGTCATGTCCTCTCTTCAGATTATCCATGTCCTGTGATGGTTTGTGTTTTGCCACCAGTTGGCTAGCTTCTGATACCCTGCATGCCAAAGCTTTTCTGCAAAGCTTTTTCTTAAAGATTACCAGAATTAGCACAGAACCTACAAAACAGTTTAAGGGAGAGTTTCTGGTATAAAGAAAACATTCTTTGGCATGTATGTTTTTTAAATGACAGACTTTTAAAGGTAATTTTTAAAATTCAGTCTTAAAGAGCCTGTAGTGTGCTTAATGTTCCCACACCATCCTACCAGCGCAACATTTTGAATTATGGCACTATGTAGTAAAGCTACTGTGCTATTTTCAGCCATTGTTCCAGATTATTATTATTATATGTATTTCTTTTGCAAAATTTGTCTCTTCTGGTACCGTATACAATATTTCTCTAAGATTTGATTTTGCGTGGATGCATGATGTATTTTTTTGTAATTTTACATACTAAACTATTGTAGGGAGAGAAGAGTTTGCTCTGCTGGGGGAGAGCACCAAGCTGTGCAACAAGTGATTGCCACGAGTCCTACCAGAGTTTTAGGGATGGTTTGGGAACAGCGTGTGTGTGTAACAAAGGAGGCTTTGTCACCTCGCACCAAAGTATGTCTTTAAGGTGGCTCAGGATGGAATGTACTGATGCCAATAAAAAAGAAAGGCAATTTGCAATAGCCATACAGGGCTGTGATTAAATCAAGAAATATTAAAGCACTACTGGTGGCAACAAGAAATATCCGAGAGGTGTCAGTTCTCCCAAGTGTTCTGCATCAGTTTAGAGCATAATGGGGGAGGTTTCTGCCCTGATCCTAAAACAGCTGCCAAGCTGTCTTTGATACATCACAGCTGGAAGAAATTTCCAAAATAAACATCTGCTTAAGTAGTTAAAAATAATAAGGAAACGTACAAAGGAGATAGGAATAGATGGCCAGAGGGGTGGGAGTGTGGCAGGGAAAAGAATTGCTGAAGAAAACGGAGTGAACTTTGAGTGCCTCTCAGTGACAGCTGGGTGGGTTTCAGGTACGTTGGCTGTCAGAATCCATTTTTCTACAGATGCATTTTACTCTGTGTTGGCTATGATGAATTCCTCCTGTTCATAGTGAAGATTAGTTCTTAAACTAAACTTTTCTGTTATTACCATAATATACCTAATAACTAAGAAATTAATGGTTTTCTAGGAAGCTTTACTTAAATATTAAATCTTGGTAGGGTTTTTTTTCCTGTAATGGGTCTCCTGGAGCTGCAAGACACTTACATGGGTTTGTTAACTAGTGGTATGTAATTTAGTCAGTTTGGCCTTATCACGTGGATTTTATTTTGAGGTTCTCTCCTTATGTGACTTTTTGTTTACCAGCATCTAAAATTTAATCTTTAATCTTAATTCATAAGTGGACTGCTGTTAATCTTTGATTTTTTTCATCATAATTCTCATTTAAAATACTGAAAAATTTTCCCTAGCAGTGACAAAAGGTGAAAATTCCAACTTTCCATTTTAAAAGTGACAGAAATGAGGTTTTACAAGGGGAACATATTTTTGCCCTGTGAGAAACTGTGATAGACCATCTCTAGCTCAGATTTTCAAATCTGGTCTGTGTCACCAAAACACATGGAGTCAGTCTGTCAGACATCAAAGAATATATTCTAGAAACATCTTCACAAATGCAAGTCACTTACAGTCTCAGTAGGACTAAAAAGTACATTAATTTCAGTTATATTCTTGTTACTATTGCCAATATTCAGAATGAGATTAAAATACACTGATGTGATTTCATGGGGAAGTATTCACTTGTGTGGAGATTATTTTTTTTAAATGGGCAAACAAGGATTTATCGTGCTGTCAATCTGTCACTTTTAATAGCATGTTATTCATTTATGAATTTAAAATAAACTCTTGAAAAATAAAGCTAAAATGGAATATGAATACTGTGATTAAGGTGCTTATTATTCAACAAAATTAAAGGCCTAGTTAGGGGGGAAATAAAGAATTTGTATTAGGTAGTACCCATAAACTTTTAAAAAACTCCTAGTTAAACCTTGATATTAGTTTAGTAATCACTCTGTTGTCAACCAGAAGAAACTCATTGTTCAAAAAACAGGCTGAGGAAATTCTTCCAAATTAGACATTTCAAGATTATTTGTTTAACAAGAAGGAAGACGTTTAGGTAATTTTTAATTTAAGCATCTTGCACAAAGTCTGGCATGTTTTATTACTCCACAAAGTGGCACAAGGGCATTAAAACCAGAAAAGGAAGGTGCGTGACACAAGAAAAATCTGATCTGTGGTTTAACCTTGCTTTTGCCCAAAAAAAAAAAAAAAAAAAAAAAAGTCGTTGCTTATACATTAGGTAGCTAGCTCATACTGTTTCAGTTTAGGTTATATATAGGTGACTAACTGGAAAGGCAGCCAGAGCAGATGCAGTATTAAATAACTCTTAATGTGGCAGGTTATACGGAAGATGTTTAGTGCACTCGTCATACAGAGGCTTACCTGTGCAAATTGTTTATTGCAGTTAATATTCTCTGTGTGTTTTAGGGATGTTTTCTTAATCAGCTAAGCTCCTCGTCGAGATAATTGTGAAATAATCTGGCAAATGGTGCAGCCCGTGGGATATTAGTAAATTCTCACATCCTTACTTGCAGCTGACACACAAGCTGTGTTTCCATTCACTGGCCATGAGCCGAACGTTGAGCACAGACATGTGGAAACGTATGCTGCCAGAAAAGATCATCTATGTATGTCCTTGGAAGAAGTTGGTCCCAGCTACATTTCCTAGGGATTCCTGTTGATTTCCATCAACAGTTCTCAAGTTCTGTTACAAAAAAAAAAAAAAGTGTTCTTGTGTTCTCACTTTCCCAGAGGTGGCAAGTTTGACTGTGGACGAAACTCCAGCAGAAGTTAATGAATTAACACTCTCACACTTGGAAGTTTTTCTCTCTCAAGCAGAAGGAATCATTTGGAGAGCAATATGAGTCATAATCCTCTAGAGACCTGAAAATATTCGGTGGGTTTGGATTGCAGCAATATAATCTGTAATAAATCTAGCTTTCACAAAGCCTGTGGGTTCCCTGCAAGACTGTGGTTCAACTGTTGTGTTTGCAAATTGTAAACAGTTTTGAGAATTTAAACCTGCAAGACTTTGCCAAGCGTTGAAGTTAGGAAAAGAGAATGTGGTACTAGTTCCATATGCATGTATTTACATACATCCAACTGTCCTGGGTCCAGCTGGGATA
>NW_010128152.1:0-2176 GCF_000699245.1 Pterocles gutturalis
AAAAATTGGTTGGGAGGGATCTCTGGCCATGACAGTAACTGGTCAGTAATATCCCTGTACTTTTTTTAACCCATGAGATTTTTGTTGTATTTTCTCCCCGTCCTGTGGATGGAAGGGGAGTGATAGACCATCATGGCGGATACCTGGTAGCCGGCCAGTGTTAACCCACCAGAAAACCGAAGTGCAGATCACTACTCCAAGTGCTGTTCAGAAATAGCCAGTAAACTGAACTCTTTAATTTTTATTTTTTTTTTCTTCACTATATCCTTCATTTCAGGTGCTGTTCAGAAATAGCCAGTAAACAGAACTCTTTAATTTTTTTTTTTTTCTTCACTATATCCTTCATTTTTTCAAAATACTAAATTCTTCAAAGGAAAATATACATGATTTCAATAATAACATTTAAAAAAGAAAACAGACAAAGCCACCCCTAGCAGTAACAAGTCAATATTTCCTATGCTATGTGTATTCACCGGTGGGACTGGGATAAATGGATCCTTACGTTAAATGAAATAATGCATGGTTTGGTGCACCTGTGAATTAGTTGCATAAAGATAAGTGAGGCAGGTAAATGCTGAATAAAACTGGATGATGTACATCAGAGAACCAATTTAATCTGTTAACCAATAATCTTTATATTAGGGTGCCCACTAAGCATTGATGCCAAACTAGCACTTGAAATGAATGGCTGCAGATTCTAATTTGATAACTGATATAGATATACTGGAAGCAACGGAAATGTGTTGATTTGGGCTACTTAGCAAAGAATAACTGATGTCTTGAAACAGAACATTATTCTGTAAATGCTGAACATCTGTGTTCTCCCTGTGACTGCCACAACTGAGATGAGATTTTCTTAATCTTATTTGCAGGAACTATTTAAATTCAGAAATTAGACCTTCCATCTTCTCCACATGTACCTAAATTTCAAACTTTGAAATCCATAGGTTTTTAGATAGTTAAAGACCATGATACACTCTGGACCAGGGTCTGAGCCTGAATCTCAGCACAAAGCTTTGTCCAAATAAAAGGAGCTTTGGGGGAATGCCTTTGCCATTTTAACTCAGATACACTAAGTGAAACTCATCTTAGGTGACATCACCTCCCTACCCCCCAAAAAAAATTGGGTTTGTTATTAATAACATTTTTTTTTTCATTTATAGTTTCACTCTGAGTCCCAAAAAATTGAGTTTGTTATTAATAACATTTTTTTTCATTTATAGTTTCACTCTGAGTCACAATGTGGGCCATTCCTATCACAACCTTGCTGTCACAGATACCATCATTCTCCTTTTTTTATAAAGAACCAGTATCCTACAGCAATTTTTGTGCCTAAATACAACTGACTTGAATTTCTAGGGTAGAGAAGAAAGTCCCAGAGAATTAACAGCTGGAAATGATTAAACATTGCTTTAAATTAAAAGCTGAACAAACTTATTATCGTCACAAGAGAGAGTCCCTGATACAAGCATATACATATTCTTACCTTTTTATTAACTCCCCTACAAGTCTGTGAGAAGCCTTTCTCCATTTTCTTGATGACCTCCTCATAGTTTCCTGGGAGGTTGCTGCTAGGTCCTCTGAAGCTGTCCTTTCTTCTTCCGGACAAACAAGCTCCTCTGCTAAAGACTTCTCTCTTCACTGACTGTAGAGAGCAGTAGAGACTCTAAAGTCTGGTGGTTTAGTTTAGTATGAATGGTAAAATATTCAATGGTTGAAGACAAGGAAGATTAATATCATACTTGTAGACTGCCCTGTAATGTCCAGTCAAAATTGATTGTTCAAGTACAAAGTTGAAGCAACATCTGAAGGCTCATAATGGCACACTTTGTGCTTGGTCTGCTGCAAGAGTAACTAGAGCCCATTAGTTTGCAGGTCTGTCAAGCCATGAACCTTTCTCTAAGATGAAGCTGACTTGGAAACAAAAAGGGTATTTTCTCTTTTTTCTCCAACAAAAGGGCTTTGGCTTTCAATTTATTATTCACAAAGGACTTCGTGTGTCCAAAAATAGGGAGGGGTGGAAGGAAAACCCAAATTAACAAAATCTCATTTGTCATTTATGAAATCTTTTTCATATCTGAGACTACAGATCTCCAATAAAAAACAGAAATAAAATGAGAGAGAGAACATGAAAGGTAGGACTTCATGAGGTAAGAGAGATCTTTGCAGAAAGTTG
>NW_010128153.1:0-14466 GCF_000699245.1 Pterocles gutturalis
CCTGGTAGCTCTGTCAATGCAAAATGTTCAGCCAGAAATCGGGATGTTCTTCAGTTTTCAAGGTTTCCAATCATTAGCTGTTGGTTGTTCTTGAGTATGCAATGCAGCTATTTCTCAGTTTTGTTTGCAGAAGTCCTTTTTATGATAAGAATTAGTTTATTTTTTTCTTTTCCTTGACAAACATTGCTCTTTTTTCTGAAATTCCTAATGTGGAAAATTTATTTCTGATTGGTAACAGTCTTAAAGGTAAAAGGTATTTCAGACTTAGAAACATTAAAATCCCATGCTAGATGATATTAATTAAAAAGATGTGTGCTTTTTACATACACAGTAGGCTAGAATGACATATAGTAAGTGTTCTGTTACCAAGCACAAATTTTACTTTATGAATGAATTCCTGACCAAATATGTTCAGTGAATATATGTTTTCATGCAAAGAGCCACTTACAGGGCATATTCGCATTAACATCTGGATAAAAACTGGTGGAAGTTGGGCATATTGCTACGCAGTTTCCATAAATTTAAGATTTTTTCCATAGCTGTTTGTTTGGTATCCATGTGAACTGCCATGAACATGAGAATTAATGAGATTGTTTCAGTCACCCAATTCAATTGCTTGCAGCAGTGGACAGCCACTTAAAGAGTCTACTTCAAAGAGGTCCGTGGCACAGAAAAGAAATGCATCGAATTAGGATAGACTTCACCTTCAGACTGATACCTGTTATTTAGGTGTTTACATATGAGCGGATATCAGAACTCTTAAGTCAAAAGAGGTCTAATCAATACAGTTACTGATCACATCTAAATTTAGACATGTAAGTCTGGGATCGCATTTGGGTGTTTCAACGAATACAGATACATCACTGCTACCTTGAAAGGCTATTCCAGAACTTCATTCCTGTGATAATTAATCGAAGAAATTCTAATCAATCCTCTCTCAGAATCTTTTTTTCTAAGCCAAGATAAAGTTGTTTACAACAATTAAAGTGTTTTGATCTGTTGTGGTTTTAAAACCTGGCTGCCAGCTAAACACAACACAGCTGCTCCCTTACCTTCCCCTCCTCCCAGGGATGGGGAACAGAGTCAAAGGGATAGAGGAAAAAGAGACTCCTGGTTTGAGGTCAGAACATTTAATAACTAAACTACAATAAAATTGAAAATAATAATTAAAATAATAATAGTAATGTGTACAAATGAGTGATACACAGTGCAGCTGCTCACCACCCGATGACCAGGTTCAGCCCATTCCTGACTCATGATCTCAGAGCAGAGTCACCACAATCCCAGAAAAAAGAGCCCAAGCATCCGAGAGACTGAGAGCTGACCAAGGGAGCAAGAGAACCCCAAGAGAGAGGGAGATGACCTCAGAGAGAGGGGTGACCCAGAGAGAGAGAGAGAGAGAAACTTCCAGACAGACCCTCATCTATATACTGGCCATGACATGTATGATTTGAAATATACATTGGTCAATTTGGGTCTCAATCCTAAACCTAAGGTCAAATCCTAGTCTGGTAACTGGGGCTGTGCTCCCTCCCAGCTTCTCCTGCACCTGCAGACACTGGCACAGCAGAGAAGCTGAAAAGTCCTTGACTGTCCTGCCAGCAACTACAAACATCAGTATGTTATCAGCCTTCTCAGCACAAATCCAAAACACAGCCTCACAACAGCTACTACGAAGAAAGTTAACTCTGTCCCAGCTGAAACCAGGACATGATCTCATGCTGCTTTTTAAGTCATTTTCTCTTCTCAGTATTTGCTGCCTCTCTCCTGCCACTTTATACAGGTAGACAGCAATGACATTTTCACTTCTCAGATTTTTTTTTTTAAAGGCAAAAATAACTTTTCTAGTCATCTCATCATGGATGTCTTCATAATCATGCTGGGAGCTCTTCTCAGATTCTCTTCCAGTTGAACCTAACATCTTTCAGTTATCACTGGCTAGAACTCAACACATTATATTGTAGATAACATAACTTGATTTGTTAATGATTGTGTTTTACCTTTTCTGTTATTCTGATACTGTAAATCATCTGATCTCTGTTTAGTCATGTGGCCCTTACATGTATTGAGAATACTTTCTAGATTATATCTGCAAGTGCAAATGCCAGCTCTGTTCACCAGGCTCGTAAATGAATATCTTAAATTGGATTGATTCCAGTGGGCATCCTTGGGTAGTAACTTCTCACCTTCCTTATCCAAGTTCCAGTAAAAAACATTTACTTATACAAGTTAAAAGATGATTCTGTGGGTAAGATGAAGTTAGTGCTTGCAGCAAAGAGTGCTGGAGACTGAAGTCCTTTTTGGGGGATCATAGTGCAAACAGTCTGTGAAAGTTTCCTCAAGTACAATTAGTTGCAAGAAAACAGATGTTATCAAGAAGGTAGTAAGCTGAACTTCCAAAAGTGCACTATTTCTGATGAGACCACCAACAGCAGCATCATTTCTAAAACAAGTAGTTGTTCACCAGGAACTGAACTCAGATTGTTAAACTCAGCTAACAAAATTGTTTGTTCAGGGTGAATTTGGTGTCTAGTTGATTTGAGTGAGATTTGTACCAGTAACCCAAAGATGGATAGTTTATTGAACTAGTTCATTGTTGGGATGGTTTATTGAAAAATTGTACTTTCACATTTCTGCTGTGGAATGGGTAACAGTGAGTTGGAAATGCTTTACTGCTAAGATAATGGTAGGGAGGTTGTGCAGTTGAACTAGTGTTACAACTTCGAGGCTTTTAAGAGATACAGGAGTGCTGGAGCAGTCCAGCAAAGTAATTATATAAATCTATGTGCTTATCATTGAGGTGGTGACTTGTAAATAGAGTTCCACATCCGTAGACACTATGTGTTTGTATTTTTCAACTGAAAGCAGAAAATCTGAGTTTTCAGTTTCTGAAAAGTTTATTAATCTGGTACAGGAACATGCATTTACTTCTAGAGCAAATCAGTGTAAGCCCGAGTTTGTCTTCACAGCATTGCTTTGTTTTACAGCAGCAAATAAAAATTATACATACAAAATGCAATCTGCAATTATGATAGCTCCTGTTATTCCATATTCTAGGTTAATTGTTTACCCTCGTTTGAACAAATAGCACAGTATTTCTTACTAGAGACCTTCTGATATTTTGAGTTGTAAGGTGTCTGCAGCCATAGGGGAATTATGTCTTTGATAATTGTCATACCTAAAAACCAACTACTTTATCTTGCCACTGTAAATACGCAAAGTTTGCTCTAAGTATGCAATCGTTTCTTCACGCTAGTAGACCAGGAAAGGGTTACTAACTACATTTTCTTAACTGATGTGAAAGTGCTCTACCAATGTAATT
This sequence comes from Pterocles gutturalis, assembly GCF_000699245.1. Lineage (NCBI taxonomy): Eukaryota > Metazoa > Chordata > Aves > Pterocliformes > Pteroclidae > Pterocles > Pterocles gutturalis. Next base: position 3,323 of record NW_010128153.1, read on the forward strand.
TACTGGGGAGAAGAATGTCATAGCTAGTGGAGGAGGACATTTTAATCACTTTAATGGTGTTACATGTAGAGTTAATGACTCCCTTTGAGTCTATTTAAAAAAAAAATCATATACTGTTACTTTTACACGTGATTAATGTTGTGCTCTTACATATATTTTCAAATATTTCTGATGTTTTTTAGGCTGTTTCCTTTTATTGCTTTTAATAAGAGGGGATCATGATAGCCTTAGTTGGGTTCTTATTCTGAAAATGGTGGTATGTAAGTCAGTAAAATGAGGACTCAAGAGTTGATCACTTTATACTGTCGTTTTTGACTCTTGAAGCTGTGGTTACAGTATTTGGTTAGTTTGGAGGTGTGATCAAAAGGAGCAGTAAGATAATACAAATACATACTGTATTTGTTCCAAAAAAGGCATGTCAGTTTTATGTGTAAGGGAAGCTCTCTTTGAAGGGGAGGGAGTGCGGAGGAAAGGGTGGGAGGAGGGGGCTCTGTAACACACAAGTTTATCTCCTCAAGCTGCATAAAACTTTTAGTTCCTACCTCTGCAGGGCAATAGTCTGACAAAATCCTGGCACTGTTGTCTATTTTTATATTTAAACCTAGAGTCACTGTATTCAAATCTCAGACAACTAAAGAAGTTCAATGAAAAGATAAAAAATGATTGGGCTTTCTTAAAGAAAAAAATAAATCCTTTTTATTTGCAACCTGTTTTGCTATACAGCTTCTCCATCTGCATGTAAACCTCCCCCAGGACCTCTTGACTTTGTGAAGAAGAGAGAAGCTCCACAAGTGATAATGCAATTGCATTGTCCATTGGGTGGCTGCTCTGCTTGTCTTAGTTTTGGTGTGTGTACAGCAGTCAGTACTGAAATGCTTTATTTTTCTTTTTTAATTTTTATTTAAGTTGTATGGACCCAAAAATTCCCTTCACAAGTTAAACATCTGGCCTGCTAGTGTGGAAGAAGCACAAAAATCATACAAGCTGGTAGATTTCATTAAAAGAACAACAGCTCTGAGTTTTTTGTGGAAAAATAAATTGATAATATCACATGCAGAGAGAAATTCTCTTCTGGGAGGCTGATACTGGCTTAGTGAACTGTGTAGCGATAGTATTTGGTTGACGGTATTTTCTCTAGGAGAAAACAATGTTTTCACACAGTTGCTTCTGGAGGACCGTGTCTTAGAATTTTTTATTTTTTTTTGAGAATATTCTTCAGCATTGTTGATGCTGTCTCTGAAGCTGTAGTATCTTTATTTGCTTTGGGCCTCTACTGATGACTTACAAACAAAATTCATCCCTATTACTTTCAGGAACAAGGGGCTGGGTTGTGAGGGCTGTGTGGCTTTAGACCACAGGAAATGAGAAAGTGACTGACCTGCAAGGTTTTGAGGAGTGCTTGAAATAACTGGATAGATTTCTACTGGGCTGGCAACTCTGGCAACTGTAAGTCTGGTACAGTTCAATTTGCCAGAGACAATAATGTGTCCTACTGGTTTCAAATTATGTTATACTGCAAGGAGCCTTGTATTAAGCTTGCACAGAGAATGACCATGACCAATAGATAGCTCTAATTTTTCAGATTGTGATGAATATTATGTTTCATTTTCCAGCAAAGACTGTTTTTACAGTGTTTATCAGACTTGCCTTTCTTGACTGTCTTGTTCTGTAAAGAAACAGTATTTTTTGTCCATGCTTGAAAAATAATTTTTAAAAATTGTAGTACCTAAGTTTGTCATAAATGTTTCATTATTGTTTTTTGGATCTTAACTCTCATGTGGAAAGAAAATTTGAGCAGTTTTAGAGTCTCTGTGTGCTTCTGTTCTAAGGCTGGTAAGAAGTTAATTTGTCTCTGCAGAAGAGGAATATATTTCAGGTGATCCATGTCAGTGTTTCTCTGATTTTCTCAGTTGATACAGATATATGTTAAAGGGTGTCATAAATGCATGATCAAGTCCTGCTCTTCCATATGAGTGTAGACATCTCAGAAGGTGCTGTGCTCCTTCACAGACTTGCTGTCGGCTGACTTCTGCATTTCCAGTGGAATTTTTCTGTGGGATTTGACAATGCAGGGCAGAGAGATGAGGTGGTCAGTGCACGGTGAACTCTGTAGTGGCCCCTTGAACTATATGGTTGCAAAATGGGGGCCAGAGAGTATGAAGACTCCTTCAGCTGTTACTACTAGTATTTCTGCGTAACTGTTTGCTGTATTGATATGTTTTCTAAACTCTAAATGTTGGAGAGAATTTAATAAAATACCAATTCAGGGTGAGTACTTGAACTCTGCAGGCACCAATATAAACATATTCTCTTCCTTTACATTTCACCAGCCAACGTGCCAGTTTTCTATTACATTTATAATTATTTTTTTTAATGTATTTAAGAAACTATTTGAAAAAATTACTTTCAGGAACAAGATGTATTTGTTTTATAATGACCTGCTGGATACATGTCTTTTGAAAAACTCTTCGGTGTCATAGAAAAATATGATAGCTCACAACCTGTGAAGCATTAGTCTGTGTTTTAAGTTTTTTGGTACTGTTAGCTATTTACATGGTTGCATTAGCATATACAAGGCAGAAGCATTAATAGGATGACAGTGTGACAAGACAGTTTGACTTGTCTAACTAGGAATGATTTTGTTTTATGAATAAAAATATATGTAACACAATATTTTTTAAGTTAGCCATGCAATGGAAATTCAAATATTTACATTTTATAGGCAAAACAGTTGTTATTGTTCTGAATTTATCACTTTATGTGTTGTATTGTTTCTTGTCCTTTGTTCTTAATTGATAGGAATTCTGTGTTCTGGGCAACATGAGAAAAGTCTGTTTCTGTTAAATGAACCAGGGGTTATAATCTGAAATACTGAAGTCAGTGAGGTAGGAATAGGCGTTAAACGCTTCATAACAGTAGAGTAACTTGATGTGTTTATTGAAATATGGTTGGCAATTTTTTTCTCGTTTTGAAGAGAAAACAAAATTGTGAATATTGTGGTATATTAAGGTTTATTAGCAAACATGATTATAGCTTTAAGTTTAGAATCCCATGTGGTGTTGTATATTCTTTTGTTTTAGTGATCTGATAACATTAACTCTGTCTCATGTTTGATTTAATTTTTTTGCCTAATTAGATGTGCAGCTTTGACAAATGACATTCTGCTTCTCACTGGCCAGCTCTCCTGACCTTGTCATTATTACTGATGGGTACACATAGCTGCTTCGGGCAAAAGAAGCAGTCGTGCATTTTAGGGACTTTATGATGTTGCTACTTACTCTTATCTCCTCCCCAGAGCAGTAAAAACTGGAGGGCAGCAGTTGACTTGTGTGGGCGGCTTCTAACTGCACATGGTCAAGGCTATAAAAAAAGTGGACTGCCTACTAACCACACAACAGATTCTTTACAGGTATGTTTAAAAAAATACCCTTGTAGCTTTTTTTCCAACAGTATTCACAGTGATTTTTTTTTTAACGCGATCGAACTTCTTTTCCTAACTGTTACCTAAAAACTGAGCTTGTTAAAGCATTGTAGCAAGTCATGTTTTCTTTATGTAAAGTAGGTCTTCATTTAAAACAATTTTTTTTTTAAGTAAAATTTTGTCTTGATTATATGTTTTAAAGGTAATCACACTAGTAAAAAAGAATATATTTTCCTATCTTGGGAGATTCACTGTGCTAAAGTTCATGGACACTATCTAGATTGTGAATTTCGTAGTAAGATTTCAAATGTTAGAAGTATGTTTCATGATTATAAGAAAATAAGAACCCAAATTAACAAAGGTTCGTGAAATATTACAGAGGTTTCACTAAATAAAATGTGACCAGATGACAAGTCATGGTTCTGGCCCTAGTAATTGTAAGACTGATGGAATTTCACCAAAATCCTAACAGATTTAAGAATTGCATAAAATTGCAGAAACAATTAAAAATCAGATTGGTAGTTCTTATAGGCTAACTCTATTTAAAGAGAAATGTTCTAGATTTGAAGCAGGCTAGTTTTTAACCTTCAGCTTTAAAATCTCAGTACCTTTACAAACAAATAAAACATCAGTCCTCTGTGTTTTGTTTTAATGTTCTTATTAGAAGTGTTCTGTGAAAGAGCATGTAAATATAAATCCCAATTCTTCATAGAAAGTCTTTACTCATCTTTTCCTTTTTTTTATACGTATTAATTTTTAGCTGTGGTTTGTGAGACTAGCACTGCTGGTAAAATTGAATCTATTCCAAAATGCAGAAATGGAATTTGAACCATTTGGAAATTTAGACCAGCCCGATCTTTATTATGAATATTACCCTCATGTATACCCTGGACGAAAAGGTAAGATACTTGATTTATAAAAAGCTTTTTTTTTTTTTTCTGTCATTTTTACCAGTCACTACAAAATAATGGATTCAGGTTTTTTTAATTCTAAAGCAATGGTGAACTTTGGACTATTTCATTTTTTTCCCTCAGAAGAACATGATTAACTACTATGTTAAAGTATTGTTTGCGTTATAGGGGTAGCAGTAAAGAGTAACAGTAAGGGGTAAAACTATTCCATCACAATATAAGTAGGCAATGTATTTCGTGATACTGATACAGCATTGATTTGAAAGAGGAATGTTTTTAACAAATAAAGATAATAAAGTAGTTTAGTTCTAGGGTATTAAAATTTAAAAAAAAAAAAAGGCAAACTTTAATAGTTCATTTTAGCCAGAAACAGGCTGTGAAAGGTGATGAGTTTGTGGAAACAGAATCTATAAGCTTTTCCTCTTAAGTTCATCCAGGTATTATGAATAAGCTATTTTTAACACATGCGTCTCCATGAACATATATTATTTCCTTAGATTTCCTGTTTTCTAGGATTAAAAAAAAAATTAGAGCTAATTTGATAATTTTCCTTAATAAAAAAAATAAATTATTAAATGTAATACTATTTGCTTAGTAACTGAAACTAAATAAGAATAATATACTATGTATCCCATTGTTGAAGAGGAAGATAGACACCACCAGCCTCAGTTCTTTATAAGCGATTTATCTGCAGTTACGAATGCACTGCTTCCCATTGCTCCAAATAGCCCATGGTTTAACCAAATAGTTTCGCTACCCAGGATATTCTAGTCCTCCAGGAATCTGGATTTGAAAAATTGCTATTTTTAAGAGCAGTTTCATTCCTGTTCAGGCCATTTTGAAATTTTGTTTTTTCTAAATCTGTTATTTAGAAATAAATAACTCTCTGATGCAAGTACACTATTGAGTGATCTTACTGTTCTTTGGCTTTCATATTTGAACCACAGTGCATTAGAAAACGCTTTCAAGTAACAGTTGTAATAGGCAGCACCACTCTCTGAAAATGTATAGACCATTTTACATAAGATGCTGGTAGTCTCAATGAGGAAAGCTACAAGGATACACAGATTTTGGGGTTGATCAGGAAGGAAAGTTCGTGTCAAGAAAGTACAGGATCTTTTGCAGTAGATTGTTTAATCTGTTCAATGATGCAAAGGGTGAGTTGTAGCCCAGCAAGACCCATGTGGCCTTCCTAGAACAAGTCCCCCTGACCTTACTCAGCATCTTTCAGGCAATTGCAGGCAAAATTTTAATGTTTTGCCTTGAATATATTCAGTGCACTGAGAAGGAACTGTGTTATTTTTCAGAGAGAAATTTTGGTCATCAGGTTGGACAGCTCATTGGATCTGGTTATATTCTGGCAGCTTTGCATGTGATGCAGTGCTGCACAGAAGTAATCTTCCCCAGGCCGTATGTATGTTTCCACATCTGTTTTCATTATTAAAAATAAGTGATTTTGCCTAAGAAAAGGATCCTTGCAGCTCATGTCATTTGAGGCATTTCAGTCCTTGTGCCGCAGAGCATACAAGTAGCAACAGTTCTGGACAGTCTGGCCAACTGTTCAAGGCACCTGTCCTGTGACTGAACTTTGGATCCAAACTGTCTTTACAGCAACCACACAATCACTGCAGCTATTTTATACAAATTATGAAGGTATCTATAGTAAAAGGGTGAGCATAAGGAAGATGTTCTATTTCACTATTGTATGCCTCAGTTAATTTCTAACAGTTGAACATACCAACAGGGACCATAATCTCATCATGTGTAAGAAAAATAAGATCAAGGTTGGACGGAGCTGACCTGCTGGTTGTAGATATCTCATAAATACAATGTGATTAAGATGTGGAAACAGCTATCAAACCTTCCCTGTGTAGTTCTGAAAGGAGAGAGAGAGAGAGATGCTATTTGCAGGGATGTAGGAGAGAGCAAGCAATTCTCTTCTGGCTAGCATTAAACTATGCAGTGCTGGATTATGGATAAAGAAATTTAGTATACAGGCATCATTAACCAACTAATTTAAATAATAAAATAGATATTAATCATTCATATTTTGATTGAAATGTGTTAGTATGAATCCACAATCCACTGCTGTTTGGTAATTTTACATATCATTTTGTGGTGTAACAAGCATAAAGGGAAGAGTTTTGTTTCAACATTTTAATTTTGATTCATATTATATAAATGGAGTAAGCACTTAACAATCAATTTAAGAATTTAGAGTATAGATATAAATAATGTACACGTTAATTGTAATGCATATATTTTGTTTCTTAGTATTCAAGATATTCATAATAAGAAACTCAATAAATTAGGAAGTTTTATGTGTTTTCTATGCTTGAAGTAAGGAGAGTTTGTATACCTGAGCTTCTTACAGCAGTGAGGATAGTCCTTCATCCATTAATCTCTGAGAAATATACCTCAAAGAATTTAAATTCCAAGTAAATAAATGAGGAGTGGAAGACATTTTTTCCATTAATTTAGCTTAACATGGCAAATATGATCATCTTAATTTTCTTATGAAGCTTTCCCAAGATTCCTTCCCTTTTGGCACTGCTGCGAATCTCTGTTTTGTCCTGAGATTTTGTATGGCATATGCGGCCATGCTTTGTCTTCATCATGACTGTAAGATCTAATCTTTCTGAAATCTTTCTTTCCTGGTTTTTACAGTCTCTTGCCTGAAGGTGTGCACCATCCAAGGGGGTGGAATCTGCTGGGATCCTTGTATCAGCCAGGGAAATTAGTTAAGGCAGTCTTTGATCATTCCTGTTTCATACAGGCCAGAGAGCAAACCATTCTCATTTTCCAGTAAAAATCTTAAAATTATTCAGTTGTGGATTTATTATTTCTGAATTCATCTGCAGAGAGGAGCCAAAAAGTCAAATTTTATTTATATTTTTTTGTTTGTTTTGTAATAGGTGGGTGCTTAGGTCAAGAACTCTGTTCCAGATTGCTTCCTGTGTATCTCCATTGTGCTCTGTGGGGTACATAAGGCTGAATTTTTGTCATCGTCCTTGTGACTAATGGTTCTCAGGATTTTATTTTGGGGGGGGAGGGGAGGGGGGGTGTCTTTATATTTACACAGTCTGACTCACTTGTATTCATACCATTTGCTTCTGTGTTCCTCATGAGTCTCTCATGTGATAGATAGGTTAACATATCTTTTCCGTTCGTAGTGCCTGTGTGTTTCTGAAAGAGTGAGAGACAACAATTAAAATGGAACGTTAAAATGCTTTTTCATTCTTTTATGAGAGGATTTCATCTTGTTTCTCCTAAATAGACCAGTAAGCTTCCAAATACATTTTTTTCTAAAATAGTATAAATATTTTACTTAAGAAATGTATCTATAATTTTAAGGGGGTAGAGTGCTGCTAAAATACTTAATTGTATTTTCTTTCCCAAGGCTGTGTAGTCTCACTGTAGGCAGTACCAGCTTTACACAGTATTTCCTAAAAGTGAGCAAGTAACTCATTTCTAAATTCTGCCTTACTGCAGTTATCAGTAGGTAAGATTTATGGTGATCTCTTTGTGGTAGGGCAATTGTTGCAAGGTTTTTCTGCATTCTTTCTCGTATGTTTTCCTCACTTTAGTGCAAGCCACAGCTCCAGATTACTAAAGAAGTAGTTTTGAAATCTTTCAAAAACAGATCTTAATTCAGAATATCTGTGTTCTCAGGTCACATGCACTTAAATTGTGACATACATGACAACGTGTAATTTCAGATAAAATTTTCAAAAAATTTTCTTCTTTTAAGTTTTTAAAAACATTTAGCGCCTATCTCTTCTTCAGTCTCTCTGGAATGAAAGTAATAAACAAAAGCTTGATAACTAGTCCATTGAATCTGGATTTTTTAAGTGCACTTTTAATTGACAGTCCAGTGAGACTACAACTCAAAGTTACTACATCATGACTGTTAAAAATCCCCTTATACAAATATACTGTTGCAGAAGCATGTAAAAGTATGTTTGTGCATATAAAGGCAAGGATGTACATCTGTGTGTATATGTATAAAGCAGAGTATCTTTCTGAAACTGGATTTTCTGCATTTCTTTTACCCAGTGAAGGAAAGGTTTGGTTTTTTTGTTTTGTTTTGTTTTTTACTGTCATAAGATCCCACTTTATACTTTCAGTAAATGGTAATTTGCTTTTAGGTATTTAAGATTTCTTGAATAAGCTGTAGAAGGCAGATCAGAAAGTATTTCAGGTTACTGATTTTGCAGCAAGAAAATACGAAGATAAAATAAATGGCTAGCCATTGGAATCCTCTGTTTTCTACTCTAAAAGGGCTGCAGATGGGCACTGCAGTTTGAATTTGATTGGCATGAGGTGATGTTATGACAGTTATGAAAATGTGCAGCTGTTCGTGAAGAAATAGAAATTGAAATCTGTGGTCTTAGGAAATTCTACCTGATCTTACTGTTTATTCCATCTGTTCCCCTGCTTTTGGAGTATCCATTTTCCTTGGAAACAGACCTTTTTCACTTTTTAGTTTTACCTTTTGTGTACTGATAACATATATATGAATGAGATTAATTCATGCCAAAGTCACAATCAAAAGTCCTGTTATTTGAAAAAATCTCTGCTGTATTTAAAACTGATAGCTAAGAAAATACTTTTTTTTTGAAAAGTTTAAACCATTTTTCCATTATTACTTTGTTATAGATAAAATTATTATGAAACCCCTAAAGAGGAGCAACAGAGGTCAACTGTAAAACATCAGGCTAGAAGAAGACTAATTTAAAAATAAAATTTCAATACATAGCAGTAACTGCAGGGTATTGCCTTTTGTTGGAATCATCTAAGCCTAGTTGATGTGGTTTTGCTGTGTAAGAGGGCATTACTTCTTTAGTAATTTGAAGTATGAAGTACAGAGCAAAATCCATTCTCCTGTCATCTTAAGTAAACATTTTTAATTACATATTTCCTTGACATGTTGCCTTGTTAAATTCAGTACCGAGTAAAATATAATAGAGGACATGGGTTTGATTCCAAATAGTTTTGCAAAAGGCAGCACATGCCAAAATGCATTTTATTTTATATTAAATTCTCTTATCCCTAGGGAGATATCACAGGAATATATTTGCCCACTGGTATAGGAACATATTACAAAGAAATGTGTGTTACGCTGTGTGTCTTAATGTGTGGCCTAACAGGAAGCATGTAAGTGAAACCTTTCAATGTAATGTAATTCTTCATCTAGCAAGCAGGTGTATTTCTGGTACAGCTCAGTGTTAATGTAGTCAGTGTTACTTTCTTGTTTTGTTTTTTTCCCCCAACATAGCTGTGTTGACTGAGGCAAGTATAGGTTTTTTCCCTAGTGTTGATCTGCTTTTTAATTAAATTTTATACTCTGAATTCTACAACACGCCTTTCAGACCTTCATAACACTATTATTATTTATATTCCAGAGTCATCAACAAATGTCATTTACCTCTTCCCAGTTGTTTTCTTGTTAACCTAGACAATGTAAAATGAAAATTACAGTGTTTTATAAGATCTCAGACACACCTTTTTTACATCTGAACTCTTTTCACTTGTCACCATCTTCATATTAAAACGTTAGGGAATACTTTTCTAATCAGAATGTTCAACTTCTCTGTCCTGCAAGACAGAAGCTGTGTTTTTGTAGATTTGTGTGAAGTTTCTTTTTCTCTCATATTTTTTAACAACAGGAATGGGCTCCTCCACATTGTTTTTCTTTGGGCAGAAAAAGGCTGAATGAAGAGCCTTTGATGCAACATGATATGGTGACGTCTTAGAACAACAAATCCACATCCTGTTTAGACCAAAATTCCTACTGAGCTCAGAGTTAACTCATTTAAGTGTTTGAAGGCTGCATTTTCTGGGATTCTCTTATTTTTTGCTTTTTTACCTTTTTTTCAGTGAGCTGATGTGGCTTTGATGCAAGAGTCATATTACAGTTTGCCTTTGCCTTTTTCATCTCCCATTCACCCCATGCACTGGGTTGCATTTCAAACCCATTATGCTCAGAATGTTCTCTCCCACCATGGTAGACACACAGGTCCTTTGATAACAAAGGTTCATAACCATCCACCCTTTAAAAAGATTTTTAGTAACTTGCTGTTGCTTCTCTCAGGCTCCTTCTTGGCAGTTTTGTTTCAGACAAGTTCAAAAATGATTGTTGCATTCCTTTAGATTGAGAAAATTATAGATTCAGATTTTGGAAGTTGGAGACAAAACAGTAATAGAGTACTCTGGGGCTGGGTGTTGTCAGTTTTTACACAACTGTTAACCCGGAGTTACAGAATTTTGGTGAACAGATCTCTTCACATGGGTTTTTGTATTACTGCCACATATTTCTTACTGAGAACTGTATGTAAACTGTATTGTGACTTTATATGAAAGCTTTACCAAATCTAAAGTAAATTTATGGTCATTCTTTTTAACCAGAAAATCAGTTTATTAATGTAGGAACTGAATTAGATAGATTATCCATACCTCTTATCATCTAAGTAAAAAGAAGCTTACTTGGAAACAGGACCATATCTGGGAAAAGGTACTTAACCAAAAATCTCAGAGTTTCTTTTTTTATAAAGAGAGTATTTAAGGAATATGTTTGGATGAGCAGCTTGGATAAGTGCTGCAGGATTATTATGAACCATTTGCTCATGTGATTTGACTTGAAGTTACAACATACTGTTTACATGGATTGGTAAGACAACCTTATTGGTAGAAAAAGCTCATTTCTTTCCTCTTCTGTTTTCCCCAGTTACCACACTTGTGTGAGAGCACACCTACAGTATTGTGCTTTCTTCCAAAAAAATAATTGAGGCAATCCCAAGCACAAATACAGG
>NW_010128154.1:0-9159 GCF_000699245.1 Pterocles gutturalis
GGATTGAGTCAGGGATCTCTTGAGAAAACTCAAGTTGATAGGACCACATGATACACATTTGGGTGAGTGTGGTGCTGAGAGTGTTGACTGATATCATTTTGATGTGGCTCACACATCTACTACATATATGTAACAGATAGCATATATAGGTAGTGCGGGTTGACAGTTGGACTTGATCTTTGAGGTCTTTTCCAACCTTAATGATTCTATGATGATTCTATGATTCTAAGTTGACTCTGTCTCAGCTGAAACCAGGGCATCATTGAGATTAATAACAGTATACTGTATTCTGCAGTTTCTGAGCAACAGTTAGGTACTTTGAGTGTATAGAACAAGATTTTAATTTCTTCAGTAATGGTAGAGTTAATTATTCCCATTGTATTGATGAAGTGAGATACGGTGATGTACATAATCCTAAACAGAGTGCTAACACAAAGCCCATTCACCACTTAAATATAAAGTTGAACTGGAACAGCTTTTCTGTGAAACTTTTTCTGCACAGTTTTGACTCCTCTCTCTTTCCCATCTGCATCCTTGATGTACATTAAGAGTTAAAAAAGCTTTCTAAAGTTCCCAGCACTGCCCTGCCTTTAGAGTAAATTAATGAAGTTGCAACAGATCTGTGTTCAAGCCATGGTAGTATAAGACACTCTGAGGATGTCCTGACTTTCCTGTCCTATGTTTAAACTCTGCATAGCTTTAACCTCTGAGTACTTATTTATTGTTTCTCTTGCATGTGAGAAAACACACTAATTTTATATGTAAGTGGAGTTTAAGTAACATGAAACTCTGGAGCTACCTGCTTTGTTTTGTTCCTTTAGCAGCTCTACCAAGGCAATAAAACTTCTCCCTCTATTCCACGTTTTCTGTTTGTGAATATTTTCGTGTGTTTCCAGTGTATGGATATTTAATGTAGTTTGATGTCAGTGACAGAAACCCGGTTTTATATCCTGCAGGTGAGTTGGAAGACTTCTTTGGTTTTTGGAGGTGATGTAGATTTAGAGTTCTGCTGTAAGAAGAGGGACCATCAAGGGTTAGATTTTTATTACGATTAATCCTTTACATATAATTTATGTGTGCATTTTCTCCTGCTGCTTTTACACATTTCCAAAGAGAAAACAAGGAATATACAGAATACACAGAAGTATAGCTTCAATATACATAAGCAAATTCAGTATCATTGATTATAAATGTATTTTCTTTTTTTGTAGTCCTCCATAAAAAGTATCTGCAAATTCATGTCACGCAGCATTACATTTTTTTCTCTAGCAATTTTAGTCACATATAACAAAAAACTTAAAAAGGGGTATTCTCTTAACAATGTAATTTTTCACTAGATTGCTTTCATTTTCACTTTGCATGTGACAGTACAGCTTAAAAAAACAGCTAGCTGCTAGTCACAAATGATAGACTTGTGAAGTTAATGTTGTTACAGCTATTAAGTGCTTTTATCTGGACTAGAACATGGCGAGAAAATCATTAGACAGATTTGCTATGCATAAAGAACATAAAAACTCTTTGTATATGTTTCCAAGAGGGCAAACACTAATTGGAAGAAAAATATAGCCTTAGGGTATTATAAGAAGGTTCTGATTTCAAGCAGATGATGTGTTTTATTTCTTTTACTGCTTCTTTTCCTTTAACAAGAATTAAAATACAAGGTTTTTAAGGGCTAGGGACTCCTTTTCTTTTCATAATGCTGCATTGGGTGATTCAGAAGCAGCGTAGCAACATTTTAGGGACAACATTTTAACGTCTAAAGGGGATTAATAATTGCCATGTTTTGAGGTTCTAGATAAAAATGTACCCTCTGTTATTCAAAACTATTCATCAATAGTGGAAGTTTACATTGTAGACCTATATGTACACATATTTACAGCTGAGCGTTTATAGAAAGTGACTATGATCAAAATTTCATCTTCATGTAAAAGTGACTTTTTCTAAAACATAGAAGGGATTGTCAATGATTCTTTCATTTAGATTTCACTCTTCTCTCCCTTTTTCTACAATGTATGTATACATACATGAACTGCGTCACAGTAGGTAAGTCTTCTGAAATTGAAAATCCTGTCCAGAACAGAGCTGACCTATGTGAAAATATCACTGACCCGAATCATTCTTCTGCTTATCTTAAATAGGTGTTCTCATTTTTACAATATGAGAATGCTGTAATTGAGTAGTCTTTAAGCATGACAGCTCTGGAAGGAGAGTTCCTTTACATTCTTACTGCTCAAAATTGATCTGACATATGTATACAGGCCAAAGGTGGATTGCCCATGAAATCAGAAAAACAAGCATATAGATGAAGATACCTGAATGTAAACAGGGAAGATATTTTTCACATGATGAGAACATTCTAGTGGCTTTGTAATATTTAAATCTTACTCCTGATTTAGTTGTAGTCTTTTGTAGAGAATAAGACTTTGAAGTGTTTGGATTTGATGACTGAGAGCACCTGGCATGTGTTTTATAATTGTGTTTCAGAACCATTTTAAATATTCACTGAATATAGATTCTGGATCTGTTTCTCCTCTGGGGCAGATGGCAGTGCAGGGAGAAGTGCTGCAGAACATCTCTCTGCTTGGGAGCAGCCCTGTGGGAGCTTGAGCTGGTGGTACCCCAGCACCATCTGAGGTCTGTGGGACTTGCAGCAAACTCCACTGCTGTGCAATTAAAGGTGGCATTTTCACAAGTGGCTCCACTAGTCATAGGCATGTTGGTAAGCCACACATTATCATCCAGCAACACAGATTTCACAGTGAATGAATCAAGTTGAGTAGAGAAAGGACATTGCTGGTATAAGAGCTGTTGGTCTTGACCACTAAAGGGGAGGTCGTTATAAATAAAAGCGGTCTTAGTTATTACCTGCTTTGGCCCTAAGAGTTCTAATGCCCTCGGCAAACGAGAAAATGTCTCTGTAGTCTGGCATCTAGGCAGGCATGCAAGCAGCGAGCAAACGCTTTGCATCCCTGCTGTTTGTTGCCCTAGGCAACCAGCGGTTCCAGAGAGTATCAGCAGTCCTGCCCACCACATAGCTAAATGACCTGCAAGATGGCATTGTGTCTCCTTTTACCTTTATGTTTATATTATTTGGAATAAGATTAAGTAACACATATCTTCACAATTAGTTATTAGGTTTATTAATTCTTGGTTTGTACTCATCTGGGTTAAATAGTGCAAGTAATAGGATGGGGATTATTCTTGTGGTATCAGTGAGAACAGTGTAATTTCTCTGAGATAAAAATAACTTTTTGGAAAAAAAGTAGGAAAAATTTCATTTTGAAATTACAATGCAGCCACCCTATAGTTTGACATCCGTCTCCCCCTTTGAATAACGTCTGAATGCTGAATACTGAGGTAGTACTAAGACAATGTGTTAGAATTAATATAGAAAAACCAATGACAAGTACTGTCAGCTAGTTTTGTCACCTTAGCATGAGTCTTCAGAAGATGCAGGAAATAACACCACTGACAAGTGGCCGATGGTGGAACGGTTTAAATTCATGACTTATGGTTTTATCATGTTCCAAATATGATTAAGCAGTGGGGTACTGTTTCAAGTGTCTTCATTTTCTCCGGGTGATCAAATGGTAACTGTCCCCAGACAGACTATCATCAGCAGGGATTGTGAACAAGAGATTTCCCAATACAGAGTTTTTATTGTGAAGAAAGGACAATTCTAAGCTGAACAATTTTCATTTGAAAACATTATTGTGGAGTTATGTTAATGAAATAATTTTCAGTTTAAAAAAGTGACTTCAGGACTTTTGGTCAGCCAGTGCACTTACTGGAGCAGTAGTAGACACTCTTCATGAAAACTGTTTTGTTTTGTTAAAAATCTTATTTTCTGTCTGAAAGAAAGACACAAAAATACCTGTAATATCCTCAAGCCTAAAGGAAGGCAGATGATAAGGAAGGAAATAGCTGCATAATGATTTTGTTCTAACGAATGCAATGAACTTTTGAAGTTGTTTATTATTGTTCTTATTATTAATTATTATTATTATTGTCTCTACTGTTTACTGCTCTCATTCACAGTGCAAGGTCTAAGATTCAATTGCAAGTCCTGTGGGCCATCCACTGTGGATGTAAATTGTCTGGACTCATTCAGGTCCTATATGTGCAGTAATTGCAGAAAAAATCAAACTTGACTTGTAGAATACAGTTTTCTTTGATTATAATAAGACCCATGACTGTATCTGCAGTTCTGAGTTCAGTCTGATGTCCATAGAAAAATCTTATAATCACCTTTCCTGTGTCTATAGAACAATCAGTCTTTAAACATAATTTTTTTTCAGCATCTGAAGAAAGCAGAGTAGATGCATTCTATTTTCCAGAAACAGATGTTGATTTCTCATAATACTCAGCATATTGTTTTTGACTGGGAGAGCGTCAATTTTCTTCATAGTAGGTCATAGGGTGTTATGTCTTGCATTTGTGACCAAAACAGTGCTGGCAACACAGGGATGTTTTAGTTATTCCTGAACACAGCACCTTTGTGTTTTTTTATTTCTCACGCTGCCCTACCAGCATACCAGCTGGGGGTGGGCAAGAGGCTGGGAGAGGACACAGCAAGGACAGCTGACCCCAACTGACCAAAGTTTTGGTCCCATACTATGTCATAGAATCATAGAATGATTAGGGTTGGAAAGGAGCTTAAAGCTCATTGAGTTCCAACCCCCGGGACACCCTCTACTAGACCAGGTTGCTCAATATACTCCATCTCTCAACCTGTCCTCATATGGGAGGTGCTCCAACCGTCTGACCAATTTCGTGGCTCTCCTCTGGACTCGCACCAACAGGTCCAGGTCTTTTTCATGTTGGGGGCCCCACATCTGAACACAGCACTACAAGCGGGATCTTATGAGAGGAGAGGGGAAGAATCACCTCCTTTGACCTGCTGGTCACTCTTTTGATGCAGCCCAGGATACAGTTGGCTTTCTGGGCTGCAAGTGCACACTGCTGTCTCATGTTGAGCTTCTAATCAGCCAACACCCCCAAGTCCTTCTCCTCAGAGCTGCTCTCAATCCATTCTCCAGACAGCCTTTATTTGTGCTTGGGATTGCCTTGAACCACATGTAGGACCCTGCATTTGGCCTTGCTGAATTTCATGAGGTTTGCATTGGCCCACCTCTCTAGCCTGTCAAGGTCCCTCTGTGATGTCATACTCATCAATAAAAGCTGGAGGGAAAGAAGGAGGAAGGGGCTGCATTTTGTGTTATGGCATTTCTCTTCCCAAGTAACTATTATGTGTGATAGATCCCTGCTTTCCTAGAAGTGGCTAGCCATCTGCCAGCCAATGGGAAGTAGGGAGTGAATTCCTTATTTGCTTTGCTTGTGTGTGCAGCTTTTGCTTTACCTATTAAACAGTCTTTATCTCTACCCATACGTTTTCTCACTTTTAGCCTTCCGATTCTCTTCCCTTCATCCTAATTCAGGGGAGTGAGCGAGTAGCTGTGTGGGGCTCACTGGCGTCAGTGGTTAAACCACAACACAGGTAACTGTATGTAGTACACAATGTTCTTGACTTGCTTTTTCTGTTTTCAGTTATTGCATTCCAGTTTTATGGAACCTGACTTTTTTAGATGCCAGGGAAGCCAGCTATGATAGAATCCATAAATGCATTTACGTATTTTCTCACAGGAAGCACCAATAAATTTGACAGAAGAACTTGTGGCCCAATCTGCAAGAAAAAGTAGTGTCAGTCCTGTAGCATAAATAATAATAAAACTGCCTATTTAAGAAGCTTCAAAGCTATGCTCAGAAATAGTTATATGTTTTTATAAAAGGCACAAAATATACTGCTTGTTAAAGGAAAACAATAACATTTGGCTTCTGTGTTGTTTTTCATGTGTATATCCTATTTTTCAACCTTCCACATCCCCGCTCACAGCTCCCTGAAACATCACAGTATTTTTTGGTTATAGCTTGCCAGTGTTTTGTCTTGTTTACTGTGAAAGCTAACTATGTGCATCACAGCAATGTGCATCAGTTAGCTCAGCAGAGGAAGAATTTAACCAAGGTACAAGGTCAATACAGGCCCTAAGACAAAGTACTAATGCTGACATTAATGCCATCTATAAATGGCTTACTTAATCATTCCATGATATATATCTTCCTTTATTGGAAAACACAGAGTTGCTTAATAGTGCGTTGCATCAAAACACAATGCTTCAGAACACAGAGCTGTCGGAATATAAATGTAACAGATGTGTTTTATTGGAGTCTGCCCTGGAAGGATTATTGGTGTGCAAAGATGAAGGCAGAAATTTGGCCAGACAATAAAGAATTTTAATCCCTCTGGGATATTGTAAGTATGCAGAAGAAAAGCTGGTGTTAACTGGGATAGGAACAAAGAATACTGTATTATTTCTTTTCAAAGCTCAATTTATGTGGGGACATAATAAGACATATCATATCATATCTGATAGAATTAATTAAATTGAAAATGCTTACCACATAGCGATGTTGTTGGTTACAGCATAGTGTATAAAAGTGCATGGGGTAACCATGACAATTAGAAACACAAAACTAATTAGATGTGCAGAATGTTTTGCTTCAAAACCAGAATGAGATAGAGCTCAGGTAATCAAGATACCAAAGGCTTTCTACAGTAAGTGTTTTATTAGATGTCTAATTATGAAAGTGGATACATTTGAACAGAGAGCGAAAATATAAAAAATGCTAGTGAACAAGCTGGTTGCAATTGCAGAAGTAGTGGCAGCAGCACTTTGTTTCTTAAAACTAGGAAAAGGATTTAAATCAAGTTATGCACCTGCTTTATTATGTTTCCCTTTTTCCTTGCTCATCATGAGAATTACTACAGAAAGTGGTAGCCTATGGCAATGGGTAAAGAGAGATGAAACTGTCAAGTATGGAAAACCTCAAATATAAGTATGAAGTTTGTGTTGGGAAGCTTCTGTGGTAGTTTGTGTTCAGATACAGCACTTAAGGCATTAACAAGTTCTCTATTCAGTGTTAGAGGAACTCTCAGCAACCCTAATTATAACTTCAGAAATTTGATGAACTTTTAATAATATTGAATGAATAAACTGAATGTTTTAATGTATTTAAGTAACAAAATTTAAAGTAGGAGAATATGAACATATGGAGAAGAGACCAATGAGAGAAAAGCAAGACTTCCTATTGTACTTTCTTATTGCAAGGCTAAAGATATATACAAGGATTTTTGAAGGGAACTACACTTACAACTGATAAAAGCATTTTCTAAAAAGCTGCAGAATTCAGCTGCAAAACTGACAGCTCCTAAATATTTTTAAGGTCAAGACCCTGGTATAAGCGATACAAGTGAAAAGGCGTAAGGAATATATACAGTGTAGTATTAAAAAAGTTAAACACAGAAAATGAAAAGAATGATGCCTGATTTCATGATAGAAACAAGTAATTTTTTTTCTTGTGTCTTAAGAAGAAACTTTACCAATGGGTCTTGTGGGATTTGTGTACCTTTCTCTGAAGAAAATATTCTCTGGAGATACTGAATTTGAAAAAGATCTTACCAACATGGTATTTACGTTTCCCTTATGCTCTTAGTCCTTAAAAATAACTTTGGTAAAATATTTTTAATTTTAAATTTAAATTTTAAAATCAGCTCCCTGAGCTTGACATATAAAGTATTTCAGGTATGGAAGACAAAACACTTTTTCCTGTTATGGATTTCATGTTTGTATTAGCAGTGAAAGTAATCAGTTCAGGTTGTACCCAGAAAGTAGACTGGAACACAAACTTTGTTTTGAAACCTTAATTTATCAAATATGAACTTCATGAGTCACAAATGAGACCATTACATTACTTCTGTACTCTGAAAAAGAAACTGTGTGAAATAAGTCAAGGACAGGACTTTAAAATCTGCCATGACATTGTGACGTAAATCAAGACATTGAGAAACTCTGATACATGCTTTAGAAACCCTGAGTAGATTCTTTAGAAGGTAGCTTACTGCTGTGTATTAATTGAATAGTTATTCCAAAATATGTTATTATTCACATAAATATGTATATAACTACTCAGTTTAAACATGAAGGGAGAAGCATAGCTATAAGGTGAGGCAAAGCTGGGCTCTGATGTAATAAAATTGAGTCTGTTCCTTTCAAAGATTTTTTTTGCACAGGCAGCTTGGTTATGCAAAATAAGATTTTGTCAGTATTAATCATATTTAAATGCACATAGGTTTATGTTTGTGCTTTCTATCTGTGCAAAATGCCTTAAAAACTTGATTCTTTCTCATCTGCATTTACAAATACAAATTTAACTAAGCATGCATATAAAAAAAATTAAATTACATATTTCCAACCTGAAAATTTTATTCTGACTTTGAGTCCCATATAATTTTTACAGCAGACTTGTAAAGTATTGAAAATAATAGAATTTTTAATGGAAAATCTCACAGGCCCTTCACTGCAGTAATGTGAGCAGCAAAGCCATAACCTAGTGCTTTTAAGACTCTCATGCATTTTACAGTGGTTTGTTCAGTATTCTAGTATATTTAAAACATATTTATTCTCAAACTGGTTTTGAACAGTGTGATATCATATTTTTACCAAGTTAATGCAAAAACCCTACTTATTTTATATATTTCTTTTGCTGATATCCACAAATCAGATATGCTCCAAGCAAGAGCAGTATTGGATTGAATTTGTATTCAACCTCTGAAGAGCTGATTCACTCTAGTCTGATGGCAAATCACAATTGCAGGAGTTAGTCATGAAGAAAATAGAGAAAAAGGAAAGGGAACGTCAACCTGCAAAAGATCATCTCAGCTACAGAGCCTAAGCGGAACATTATTGTACAGTGCAATTCACTAAGATCATATATGAGATGGATGGTGCATTTTTAATGCAAAGTTTAAGCAGTGTTTAGAAATTAAGCTATTATATATTTTGTACTTTAGTGAGAAAAAGGTTTCGTAGACATGTGTGGTGGGTTAGCCCTTGGCTGGGCCCAAGCCACACACACCCGCTCACACAATTCCCACCCCCACCCCGTGAAAAGGGTTAAATGGTAAAGAGGACTCGTGGGTTGAGATAAGGACAATTTAATAACTAAACCACAATAATATTAAAAACAATACTATATACAAATGTACAAATGAGTGATACACGGTGACACTGCGCCCCCCACCCGAGAACCAAAGGCCCAGCC
>NW_010128155.1:0-9926 GCF_000699245.1 Pterocles gutturalis
TTTCAATTTTATTGTATTTCAGTTATTAAGTTATTAATTGAGACTCAACTCATGAATCTCTTTTCCCTTTACCTCTTTAATTCTTTCCCTCATCCCTGGGAGGGAGGAGGGTGAGTGGGTGGTTATTGTCGTGTTTTGCTTCTAGCCAGGATCAAAACTACAACATCAGTTTAAACCAGGATGAGAAAGTTAAGATAGCAAGTTCTTGCAAATTTCATGAAGTGTTAAAGAAAAAAACAAGAAGGAACTGGAGCATTGCTTTTGAGCCATAAGTGTATAAGTGCTTCTGTACAAATTTTGTGTTCAGAGAAGGCACAGCAGGTATACTAGCTGTTGTAGTTTTGTGTGGTGGGTTTTACCTGGTAGCAGGGGAGGGGCCACAGTAATGGCTCCTTTAAGTGACTGCTAAGAGTTCCCCCAGCTCCAAGTCTGTCCTGGTAGCAACAGAGGGGCTACAGCAGTGACCCCTGCAAGTATCTGTTAAGAGTTCCCCCAACCCCCGGCTGCAAGGTTTTAGTAACCAGGGGTGAGGGGAAGGAGTACTACCAAGCTGGCCCCTGTGAGAAACTGTTGGAAGTTTCCCCGGCTCCTGGCTTGACCTGATCGTGACCAGGGCTGAGCCTATCAGCGCCTCTGTGAAAGTCAGATTTAAGAGGGGGCACAGGACATGGAGGAGTGGGCATGGCCCCAGTCAGGGCCTGGCCCAGCTGCACCCTGCCCTGCCCAGCTATCCAGCTGCCTACCCGACTTCTTCTGCAACACAACCCACTGCAGCCCAAGCCTCTGTCATGACTTGCCTGAGAGTCAGGAGTTTCTCAGAAGCCGGTGAAAGAATCTGAGGTGGAGAGAGGAGCTGGCTGTGAAAGAAACAGCCATGCAGACATGAAAGTCAGTGAAGAGAAAGGAGAGGGAGGAGGTGCTGGAGCAGAGATTCCCCTGCAGCCCGTGCTGAAGAAGCATGACAATGCATGTCATCCCAGTGCAGCCCACAAAAAGAAGAGCTCGTCTGTAGCTCATGGAGATATAGCTGTGGAGGACTGCACATTGGGAGAAGTAGCTGTGCCTGAAGGAAGCCATGAATTCTGTTGAAGAAACCTGTGCCAGAGCCAAGCAGTTGATGGAGGACTGTGACCCCATGTAGGAAGGACTCACGTTGGAGTAGTTTGTGAAGGACCTTCCCATGAGAGGGACCTTACGCTGGAGCAGGGAAGAACTGTGAGGAGCCCTCCCCTGAGGAGGAAGAAGTGGCAGAGACAACATGGACTGACCACACTGCTGGAGGGGAAAGGTGCAAAAAAGGAGCAAAGACTTTGGGTCTCGGAAGAAGGGAGGGGTGGGGGAGAAGGTCCTTTCTAAGATGTAGTTCTTTTTTTCATTATCTTGCTTTGGTTTTGATTGTAAATATTGTAAAAAATTTAATTTTTTTGTGTGTGTTTTCCCAAGTTGTGTCGTTTCTTACACACGACCATAAGCGGTGAGTGAACCCTCTCTGTCCTTGCCTCAGCCGATGAGGTTTTTAACAAGAGGCTTTGTAGTGGCTTTTAAAACCACAACACTAGCCCATTCATATAATGGTGTATGTACATAACTACACAAGTTTATATGCAAAACATAAAGTCATAAAACCAAGGTAGTATTCGTTGATTCACTGAACCCAAATAAACAGATGTGGAATGTAAAGAATATGCCAATACCTGCACAAATCACTACATTCAGTGCTGAAATGCTGTTATTCGTAGAGTATTATGTCCCTCTGCATTGTCTGTGCTGCAGAAGTATTTTCTAGAAAAAAACATCCTAGGTGTAAATAATAGCAGGAACCGTGGCACAAGAATGTAATCATGTAATCACTTCAAGATACACTTGGGTGCTAGATGCCAGCTCTAAATGCACCTTACATGATTGCAGGTCATCAACAGTGCTTTAAACACTTTCTAAAAGACATTTTTTTTTTTCCATAGTGCTACAAATACAGGCTGGTAAATGCTTCAGCAGTAAATCTGCAGAACTTCATCCTTTGTGGGGATGAAGGTTATATGCTTTGGCAGCAGAGTTATAACACACTCATCATGGCAATATCTTTTTTTCATCCTAGTTTTAAAATGAAGTCTTTAATAAGTTACAAGCTCTACCTTTAGAGGAAAGTCTGAATAATTCTCTAGTAAAGTAAAAATAGAAATAAAATGTTTCAATAATCAATAATTGTTGGTCAATGCTTAAAGCCCTGTCAGACATAATAAGATCTTTAACTTTTTTGGTGTTTCTTGATTACTAAATTCTGAGCTATGAACAAAAGCAGCCACAACATTTAGAGTTTCTGAATGTTGGTCAAAGACTGATGGGGACTGAAAGGGTTGTCATAAAAATAAAAATAAAATGTTTTGACATTGTCTCATTTTGGCAGAACATGCTTTGACAGGTAGGAGCAGCCCTCTTCAAAGAGACCTGTACATGAGAAGCTGGGAACCAAATGATCAAGTAGCTCTCCCTCAGTAGGTGGAGAGGTATGAATAAGCTGTGTAACCCTTCTTTTAATTTTCTTCAGTTTTCTCATATACTTTTGCTAGTCCTTCTCTCTCTTTCCTTTCTGCTTCGTTTATTTTTTCATAGTGCTTATTAATGCAGTGCCATTTCAGAAATGCCAGTTTTAGACCTTTCTACAGGTGACCTTAACTCTGGTTCTGTCACTGAGGAGTACAGTGGAGCTTCAAGTATAGTCTTAGAGTATTGCTTATATGTTGCGACATTTTGTTGAAGTGTTAAATTGGTAAAGGCAGGTACGTGTCTGCCTCAAGAAGTCTGTTTAAAATGACTGAAAGACACAAGTGAAAATTTGTGTATGGATTGTTTTGTATAAGCAGTTACCGGCTTTACTTCTCCTATTATCAGATTATGTGGTTGTTATTTGGGCTTGAGTGAGATACAATAGGTCATCCTTCAGAAACAAAGGTTGAGTAGAGATGGAGACAGGAAGGGCCAAGTGCTCTTCCTTCTCGTTGGGATGGACAGGTTGCGTTAGCCTGTGAGGCATAATGTCTGAAACTCACTCAATCAACTGCCTTTCAGTGGGGAGAAATGGTATCACATTCAAAGAAAGAGAACATTTTCCCTCTGTTATTGGAGAGAGTAGTTACCAGCTCAAAAAAAACAGAATAGATCCTGTATCATCCTGTGGAAAATCTCTTTGCTGTGGAGGAGAATCGGAAAATCAGAAACAGCCTTGCATCTGCTCAAGAAAGGAAGCTTCAAATATATAGAGAACAGACATGAGGAAGCAGAACAACATGTTCTGAAACAAACCTTCTGGTAACTGGAACAAATCTCTTCATCCTGAGCTTGGACTCACAACACTGACCTTGTATTTCATTAAGGCTTCAGAGCTTCAGAGCAGCAAAAGATATTAGACTGGGATATGAGTCTGTTCTCCCAGAACATAGTGTTGGATCAGAAATGCTTAATGAGAACTGACAGGAGTGGTCTTCTTGTGACAGATGTATATTTGTGGATTCTGAATTTTTTTCACAAGGGCCCAGGACCTAGAGGCACAAGCATTAGTCTTTTAGTAAATATGGTATCTTAGTTTAGGTGTTAAGTTCCTTAAATGTGGAACTGATGCAACATACAGTATAATTCTCAGATTCTCATAACTACAAGAAGTAACGTATAGTAATGCAAAAAAAGAGAATTCAAAGAATGAAAGAGACATTTTAAGAGCCATACATGTTTCTCTGTACAGCTTATACCCCTTAGTGTTGAAACTCTTTCCTGCTTGAACATTACTTTCCTGTTTCAGTGAAACAGGTATGTTAGTGTAACAGCTGCATTGCCAAACCCTCTCAATATGCTGAATTGCACAGTCATTTTGTACGTAAAACTGTAAATTTCCTCGTTAGAGGAAATAAGATTTCCCCATCAGAAGACGACAAAAAAGCAGGTATTTAACAAGATTGAGCTTTCCTTTTAGGGAACTCTTGCACTTGTTTTCAGTGTATCGTGATAAACAGGTTCTCGTCAACAACCTGTTTTTTGACATCATAATATAACTGAAAACATTAGAAAGTTTTTATGTTTTATTATATTTGTCAATGAATATATCAAATATATATTTTTAAACAGCTCTTTAAACTGTTTTAAAAATCTGATTTTAACTTCTGTTTTTCTTTCTTTATCATACAATTTCATCACACTAGAAGAATGGTGGGAATAAGGGAAAAATATAATAAAAGTAGAAGGAAAATGTTTTCTTGTGATTTTAATATTTTCCTAACAGAAAAAGGAAGAAATACCAAAGTACTAAAAAAAAAAATCTATTCTCAACTTATAGGCATTTTTTTAATCTTTGTTTTTATTAGGAAACACTACAATTCGTTAAAAGTTGTTGTTATCTAACAGCAAGATAAAGGGAAACAAAACCAGAAAGAGGCAAATATAATTTCAAAAACAAAACAACAGTACCAAACACACTATGAGTATTGACACAAAATTGTTTTCTTTTTCTTCAAAAAAAGCCACAGAAAATTTCAAGATTTTGCAAATGGAGACCTGAAATGAGACCCAGCCACACTTTTTTTTTTTTTTTTTTTTTTTTTTTCATGGGGAGCAAACAACTCATACATTATGGAGTGTCCTTTTTAAATATTTTTTTTTTTTAAAGTTCCAGTCTAGACTTCTAGGTGGATTTTTGCACAAAACTTATTTTGGAAATTAATTTTTTCTGTTGTAATCTGAGGTTGCTTCTTTCAGGCTAAAGGTAATTTGTGGGTTAGGCCAGCTACAGTTTTGGCCCAAACTTGGTGTAATAAGCACATTTACATCCGGCTGCTTTCCTGACAGGAAAGGATTACAAACGTCTCATATGCAGATGTTGCTCCAGTTTGGAGCATTGAGGCAAATGTCAATTCAGAATTGTCCCTTTCTAGTGTTGTTAGTGAACTATGTAATATAATATAAAATATTGTTCTTAAAATAGCAAGCGTAAAACAGCATTTTAAAAGATAAAATTAACAGACCAGTTATTGTTTTCTGTGAAAAGTAATCTAGTGAAGAGACTTTTTTCTTCATAGCTTGTGTTTATTTATGTTAAGAAGCAGATTCAGATGCCTGTATATGTTCTACTGGTATTTCTTTCCCATGTGAAACAAAAAAGACCCGGTCACAGCATTGCTACTGTTTGCCTACACCTACATGGAACTTCCTTTGCTTTTGTTTGAACTAAAATATTGAATTACAGTCCAGAGCTGAAAACCCTGTGCTCCTCATTGAAATTTATTTTTCTTTTTGATGTTTTTCTCTTACTTTCTGCTTTTCCATTCACAATGTCAAAACCCCCGTATCTTAGGGAAGAATGTATTAATTTTTTTAACTTTATTTATTTATCAGAATTACCTGGAGTGTTTTTCAGACAGACAATGTAATAAACTTCACAAAGACTGGCAGGACAAGTTTCTATGATTTCAGTACAACTTTTAGAGAGCTGTAGAATACTATAGATGCTTTCATAACTTCAGATATACAAGAAAAATAAATGAGGATGTTTACTTTCATTTCAGTCTCTAGAAGCAAATGTGAGGTCCAGCAGCCAACTTCCTGATGTTTTATGTATAAAGACCAAAAAGAACTACAAACTACAAGAACAGAGAAAGGAGACAGATACTTGTTGACCATAGTGATATAGATAAAAAATAGTGTTTAGATCTGTAAATTCAAAATGCATGTTCCATCTAAAAAGAAAATTAACTCACTTGTGTAACTTGAAGTGAGCAAATAATTTTATTTTAATAGCTAAGGGTTCAATTTTGATCTCACTGGAGACAAAGCATATTATTGTTTCTGTGCAACATTTTTCAATACTCATAAGTGTAAATGGGCAGGCCTATCTTGCAAGCACTGTATAATCAACAGAAGCAGAAATGAAACTGAGGACAGACATCTTCAGATATTAGAAGAATAAGAGTAATAAGAACTCATAAGTTACATCATATGCATATGGCCACAAATGCCAAGCTGTTGTAGTTCATTAAGAACGGTATGCTCTGCACAGTTTTGTGGATGGAAGTGTCTTCCTGCTCTGAAAGATGTGGATATTGAAGACAGACTTAATAAGAAATTGCTATTGGGTTAAGAGAGTGGAAATGCCATTCCTGGCAGGGTAACAACGTGGGAGAAAGTCAGGAAATATGTTTGTGGGAGGACAACACAAAGGAAGCAGGAGGGCAAGCAGAGGTAATTTTTTATTTTTTATTCATTGGTTTCCCAAGGAGAAGCATCTGGACTGAACCCCCCAAGTAAGTCTGGTTTTGTGTGGGTGATGGTGGGTTTGTGTGCTTCCTGCAGTCACAGTCCAAGCAGGGTGTGCAGAATCCTGCTGCTCCAGGGCAGCAGCTGGAAAGCAGCAGGGACCGGCGTATGAATCCAGGAAATTTGGTTATAAAAGCCGTTCCACTTTCCCAGAAAAATCTTTCCTGCTTTCTGGGGTGAACCCCCAGTGCCTATGTGTAAGAGTCGGTTAGAAAATCAGCTTGTCTCAACCTTGTCATTAAGGACATGACACCCCCAGTTAGACTATAGGGTCCTTTCCTATGGATTTGATGCTGCCTGGGAGCAAGACTCATCTCGACAGGCCTGTTGTAGCAAAGTTATGATATCACGAGAAAATCTCCATGGTAAAAATAAAACACAATTGACACTTTCTGAGACAAAGGCACGGCTGGCGTGCAAAGAACTTGTTTCCTTGGCAACGCACCCTGGTACTGGTACAAGATGGATTGATGGGGGACGGAGTGAAACAGTCTCGTTCCACGGCCCTGCCCTGTCCAAGACTATCCGTACCTCTGTAAGGACGGGAACAATGAGCTGCAGGTGCTATGGCTATACAACCAGAAAGATGGTAGACACCGTGCCAAGCACTGTGACGAAATCTTTACCCTGAGAACTTTGCTTGTTATAATGTCATTATAATACCAAAACACACCTCCATCCCAAAGGCTACCTGCCTCCAAGGCAGAGGAGGAGCAAGGTGTGTAGTTTAGCATAAAAGGTCATCCCCTAGCAACCTAAAGTTGAAGCCTTCCCCACCAAGGATCGACGACAATCGATCGATCTTTAGGACTGGCGGGATGCTGCTGGCTCCGGGCCCGGGGGACGTCTTGGACCCGCGGTGGTAGCTATATTCCTCTTTTCCTCCTTTTACTTACTTTTGACTCCCTTTATCTATCGCACGTCGCTTACGGACACAAAATAATAAAGTTTTTGCTGTTTAGCTGAAGCTAACCCCTTTTGGCGTGGTCGCCTTAATTTTGCACTTAGAGATTTCAGCAAAGAACCATCATGACTCCTTAGTGGACCGTGACACTTGGCTGCAGCTTGAGGTGCAAAGGCACCTTCCTTCCATAATCCTGGCCGTCCCACCTGGCTCAGTTTTCTTATGGAAAAGTGGCTGGCTTGCTTGTTAATCACACTCTTATCTCTGTTTTTTACTCATTAAGTGCTCCAGCTTACTAACTATGCAGAATAACCATTAGTATGATTTATACTGCAGCATTTACAGAAGCCTATGATAATGCCTATGTGAAGCAGGACATAAGTCTGAATAAACAGAAGTCTACTATATATTGATGATTTAGGTAGGTTAGTTGAAATGAATAAATCCTACTTTCTATATTGTCAACCATCTCACCACAGTGCCCAGGCTCCCAAAGTAGGTGATTTGGTGTTTGTTTTAGTGATGTTCCTATGAATTTATATTCTTATTAATTTCTGAGATGGGGAAAGGCTTAGTCTATTTTCCTTGAATTGCAAAGCAATTCAAGGAAATTTGCAATCTTGCAAATACTTTTGAATTGTGTGCAGAGGTAGCATACTCTTTGAAAGGCAGTTTGTTATGAAAAGAATTACACCTACAGTTGTCAAAATTACAGTTTTTCTTGAGCCAATAACTTTAAGATATAACACCAGTGGCCAGGTAGGTACAGTGCCATCAGTATTTGTGAATGAACTTGCCCCAGTGCTGTCCAGGGTGATTAAATGTTGTGGGATCTCTTGACATTTCTGGAGAGCACAGAGGAACACCATTTCCTCAGTTCATGGGGTAAAATGGGGGAGATAGCATAAATACATAACATGAAGCATAAGATTCAAAATGAAGGCAGATGGGAGGCAGTAGAAATAGGTGCCAAAATAAGGGCTGGATTACGATACAGAAGGGTTGGGGTGGAGAGAAAAAAATTCAAGAGAAGAAAAGAGATAGAATGATTTATGATACCAGTTGTGCACAGTGAGGGTGGCTGTGGGGAAAGAAGAAACATATTGCTAGCCCTTGGATCCCAGTTTTTGCTGAACTGTAATTCAGACTAATTCCTGCCTGAACCTTAGGCGACTCTTGATGACAGGGACTTTACCAACAAGTGTGGACCCTGATAAGGCCACTTTTTTCACTGTAGTCCCAGCTGAGATGCTCCTATACAGGAAGTTTTTGTATACTTCTCTATCAACTCAAAATATATCAGAGTGCTCTTCATGTTATATGTGTCAGCAGTTCAGCTCTTGGCACGGACACCTGTGCACGGCCAAACCGTCATAGAAGGAAAATAATCACTGCAGGGATAGATTGTAGTTTCTCTCTCTCTCTTTCTCTCTCTCTCTCTTTTTAAATTTTAACCCTAGTTATAAAACTAAAAATCTATAAGCAGAGAAACAATTTATAAAACAATGAAAAATACTTTCTTGAGATCATTTTAATAAGTGATGCAACGAAGCACCTCTGTAAGAGTGGCTTTAAAAGTCAACAAGTGATGTGAGAGTGAATTTGTATAAATATGGAATGATCAAAATAGTTGGACTACAGAGCCTGTTTGGCTTCCTGGGATTTAACTTGTCATGTTCATCTGAAATTGTTCTATATCTTCTATTAACAAATCTTCATTACTCTAAGCAGTGTCTGATCTTCTGTCTGTCATGCAATGGAAAAAATAAATTTCAATGAACCCATAAGTTGGGAATTCAAGAGAAAAAATATATGGATAGTTTCCATCCTGCAAACTTGTTTTGTCCCAGTATTCTCAAATACACCTTTAAAGCAAACTATTTTTAATTTGCAATTTGACAAGCCTCTTGCTGTTAATTAAAGACTCATTCTTCAAATATGCAAGCATAAAACTATTAACAGTGTTGGCATGAATATATCTGGTTACAGCAGTGAATGGAGAGACTAAGTGCAAGTGAAGAAAGAAAGAAAAAAAAATAAAGAAAATCCAGAGTGAGTTCCATGGGAATTTAAAAGGCTTGTGGGCTACTTATGTGCAAATGAAGGCATTTAATTGTAAGGTGTCCTCAGTGATAAATAGCAACAAAAATATGCTTGAATAAATTCCCCATTATAAAATGAGAAATTATGTCATGACTTTGCCCTTTTCATTGCTCCTTGAGAAAGGTGAACATCTCTAAAAAATTTATATTGCCAGAGCTTCAGGTCTTTTGCACTGCTAATGAACTGAGTAACTGAGAAAATAGCACCTCTGCAATTAATATGAACGCAAAAGCTTGGCTTCCTGGCAAAAAGAGCGAACAATAAGGGAAACTTTCTAAATTATTAGTGTGATACCTAAATAAACTTCTTAAAAATTCTGTCTGCTAAGTCCTGCAAAGATGCAATCATCACTGCTAAAAAGTATACAAAATATGAATGTAACTTTTTTCTCAGTGGATAGAAGATATGAAGCATGCACTTTAAAGTACATCTTACCATACCTCTGAGTACTTTCAGTGGATGTCCTTATTTAGTCCAGAAAAAACAATAGAAATACTCAGTTCCAGCTGAAAAATGCAGCCTATGGCAAACTCAGGATTTGTTAGACCAAAATACCAAAAGGCGCTACAAACTGTGAGGTGCTACTGAGAGATGGCAAGGCGGTGTGTTGCCAGTGTCTTAT
>NW_010128155.1:9936-11585 GCF_000699245.1 Pterocles gutturalis
CAGGAATTTTGCAAGGTGAAAATGACCATGTTCTTCTACTAAGGGTATGCTTGCAACTGCGATGGTCTCTGGAAAAAGAACAGTTAGATTTGTGGGGCAAAATAGTATGTTTACTATTGAATTTGCTATTGAATAGTTTGGTTCACAGTCCTTTTCTCACATTTGTAAATCCGATAATTCTAGAAAAAGAACCATGCCCTGAACAAGAGGAAATAAAAGAGAAAAAATGGACAGCAGTCTCACAGTCTGTCCAAGGGCAAGTCCTTGCTGTTCCCATGCCAAACAACACACCTGAGAAGGCAGGATGTACGTCTGTGGCCAAGAGTCCCCTCTTAAAATTTCCATCTCTAGCATCACAAAGGAAAATGTTGAAAAATAGTTACATGATAGAGAATAAGCTCTTTGTATCATTGTCCAACTCCTTTCAAATTTGTGCCTTGGTACAACTTGCTCATGTCATCTCAGACCACCAAAGGACGTTTATCTGGAAATGTCGTCATTTCAATGACTGCTTGAATGGAAAGTGTACAAACAACTTCAGCCAATATTCCATTGTTCAGAAAAGTTGCCATGACTATTAATCTATCTATTGCAGTGCTGGGAAATGGGAAACTATGTACTGTGAATACTAGCTCTTTGTCCTCATTCATATGTCTATTTTGCATTAATGTAGATAGAAAAATGGTCACTAGAGAGATCATATTTATGATATAAACTGGTTCTAAATGAAGATGTTTCCAGAAAAAAACAATTCATTTGAGTCAGTACAATTTTGTGCAATGCTGTTTGTGGAGTAGGCTCTCAAACCTCAAAGTAATATTTATCAATGATCTGCTCATTGTAAATTTTTTGCCTCCCTCAACATATAAAATACTGTGATGGTCTCATTAATCTGGGATATTAAACTGTAAGATGCATCTACAGGAATATTTTACAGAACTTGTATGACTACAGCAGGTTTGTTCCAAGAATACATATTCTGGATAATCTTTAAATTTGCTGAAAGTGTTTGACTATGGAACACAATAAAAATCAATTGTAGAAAAGGAAATCACCTGTAGCATTGCATAAAAAGACTTGCTTTGGAAAACCAAGATTTTATTGTCTTGCCGTAGGCAGGGGATAATGTTGGCAGTGGTAAATTCAGTGTTGCAGTAAGTTATATTGTCTGTGTAAATATATCCAGATAGTGATGTCTATGACTAGGCAATATTAGTTGAGGTAAATCACAAAAACTCTTTTAAAAAAGGTTTGAATAGGCTCTGCAAAATTAATATTAAATTTCCAGTCGTCTACCTCATTACCTTGTTAGATGACTTATATTAAAAGCAGTGAAGCAAAGAATCAGTAACCTGGGCCTTTGAAATTTCTGCAGTGCTGCAGATCGACATATCACAAAATTTATACAGAAATTATGTATGTTGAGTATACTTTGCTGGAATATAAATGCACCAGACTAGAAATCATGACTTTATTATGATAGTGCAAGGTTCTGCTTTTTGAAATTAGCCCTGGAAACCATTGTTATTAAGATGCAGGACTGGTAGGTATCACAAGAAGTATTCTTGCGTCTACACTATCCTTAAATAAGACCATGTCTATGTTTATACTGCATATCCGCATAGAATCATAGAATCACAGAATGGCCT